>NW_022146309.1:2152086-2217086 GCF_002938485.1 Sitophilus oryzae | reverse complement strand
ATTGATTTATTGGTTTATCGATTTATTGATTTTTGATTTATTGATTTATTGATTTATCGATTTATCGATTTGTCGATTTATCGATTTATCGATTTATTGATTTATTGATTTATTGATTTATTGATTTATCGATTTATCGATTTATCTCTCTCTCTCTCTCTCTATCTCTATCCCCTTTTTTCTCTTTCTCTCTCGCTCTCTTTCTCTCTCTTTCTATCGATTTATTGATTTATTAATCTCTCTCTCTCTCTCTCTCTATTTATTGATTTATTAATCTGTCTCTCTTTCTCTCTCTCTCTCTATCTCTATCCTCTTTCTTTCTCTTTCTCTCTCGCTCTCTTTCTCTCTCTTTCTCTTCGATTCTCTCTCTTTCTATCGATTTATTGATTTATTAATCTCTCTCTCTCGATTTATTGATTTGACAATAAATAATTTATTGATTTATTGGTTTATTGATTTATTGATCACCAGATTATTAACCCCCTCCCACTCATTCTACATTCTAGTTCTAAAAGGGTCGAGGAAATAAAAAAAACTTCAAAATATATTCATTTGGAATGATTTATTTATTGACATAAAAAATACTGGATACTAAAAAACCTTCGACAGATCAACATCAAAATCGAAATAAACACAGATTTACAGAAAAAAACCGTCACAATAGCCTAAACAAACTATACACTAGAATAATTACTTAAAATTAATGGAAGATATGCATCTTTTTATCGTGTGAGATAAAATACGATGGCACTAGTAGATCAATAAATAAATGCGTTAAATAACTAAAAAAAGTAACAATTTTTTATCTAGAACTACGAATTTTTTTCTAAATCAGATTATTTCAGAATATTTGTAAGTTCTATTAAATCTAAAGGAATGTTCTTTTTTAAAATAAATTTGTGTTCTATGAAAAAAGCTGTATATTATTCCAAGTGTAATAAATTCACTGTAAAGTAGTTCTAGATAAAAAATAATGTACCATAGCACACTTCTGGATAATAAATTATACAATTATACAAAAAAAAGAGGGCAGTCCAAAAAAGACTTTACTATAAACTGTACAAATTCTTATTTGTTATCTCAGATAACATAGCTTACAAAAAACTAGAAAAAAAACACTTTTTTAATAGTTTATTTATTGTAATAAACTCCTGTCCTTGTTTTATCCTATATTATTGTATATTAATTATAATATGTACAAAACTGGTATTTTCTTAGAATAAAATAATTGATTTTAACTTATTAGGGTATTGAAAAATCGCCGTTAGTAATACAACAAAATTTTAATCACTATTTTAATGAGTACTTTTTACCATTTTTATTTTCAAAAAGTTTGCGTAGTTTATTTAAAAGCCAAATAGTATTATTTTAAACGAAAATTATTTCATTTTATTTTTTTTTTAGCATTTGCATTACTAACAGTGTATCGACGATAGTGTGACCAATATAAATAGGAGTATATATAGTATGTCCTGCGAGAGAATATATCTTTATAACCAAACAATCATAAAAATGACAGAAAAATCAATACTTTTTGAATTAAAAAAAACTATGGACGGGCATCTAAAAGAAAAAAAAATCTGTAAAAAATAGTTTTTTTACAGGCTAAAAATGCTGTTAACTATGAAATAATCTTGTAAAAACGATATTTGCATTTATATCACTATGTTTGGCTATTTTAATAATAATATTTATTTTGGGTAGAACTCAAAATTTAAACAGAAGAAACAAAAAATGTATGATGGAAAGGCAGGGAAAAGATTTTTTTCTTTTTATTAAGTTTTTTAATTTTATCACCGAAAATTAAATACAATTATCACATCGTATATTCTTCAGCTGAGCACACTGTACGCAAAAAATATCAACTAAAAGTTTGTAGATTGTTTTTGACGTTTTTATTGATCACACTGTATCTATTTATAACCTAACTAAAATTGACGCCGTTACCAGAACTTACACGAAACCTATTTTGAGTCTTTTCCTTCGGAATGTTTTCCTTTATTGTTAGATTTCGATACAGTAAAAAGTATTTAAAAAAAAACAAATCCTAATAATTCAGATCACAGGTTTTTTGTTGGACTCCGTACGATTGTCACGTGTTACTACGTCCTAAATGCAACGTTTTTTAAATTACTGAAACCTCTAAAGTATGTCCCCGAATTGTCTTTAGGTCATAAAAACGGTTTTCCTCTTTTAAACAGTCCGGGGACATACCGTATATCGTTGCCACAAAAAAAACAAATAACCAAACGCAAACGTCATTCTATCACAGACAACTAGCTTTTTACCAAAGATCCTCCCTGGGAATCTTCGTTTTTCTGTACTTCCCCCACGCAGCGACTATCCACGATTTCCTTCCTGGAGGGACTTTTCGATTTTTTGTGGTTGTGCTCTAGGTGAAACGTCATCACCCGTCATCGAGTCACTGTTCTATCCGTTCGACGTGGAGGGGTTACAGGGAAGTACCGGTGCTGCGGTACAACTCAGACCGGAATCCGTCTCCATGGCCAGGCCTCCTCTATCTTGACCGCCGCAATTATAACAGACTGCGCTCGCGTGCCCTGAACGACCTGCAACAGGGAAACGCCCTGTAGAATATGTCAAAAGAGCAAGGAATTTACATGTGAATAACCTAATTTAGATAGATTTTTACCTTTAAAAACCCGTAAAAAAACGTCTATTATTAGAGCTTCTATAAAAATTCTGCTAACACTAACAGTTTTACAAAAACTATGTGCTTGTTACTAATTATTTATTGATTCTTTCTTTAAAGAGGAAATTGCAAGTATCCAATCCCTCATTACCAAAATTGTATGCTTTGCCAAAAATTCATAAACCGGACAAGTCTGTGCGCCCAATTGTTTCGGCTGTAGGTTCTCCGACTTATAATTTGGCAAAATGGTTATCAAGGGAGTTCGAAAATTTACCTGTTCATGAACCTTCTTTCTCAGTTAAAAATAATATTAAATTCATTAACAAAATTAAAGATATAACATTGCATGAAGGTGAAATTTTGGTCTCCTTTGATGTATCTTCGTTGTTCCCAAGTGTTCCAATTCCACATACTTTGGGCTACTTGAAGGAATTACTGAACGCAAATGGTCCTGACAACAAAACTGTGATTGAATATATTGAGCTTACATCGTTATGTATGAAACAAAATTGTTTTCAGTTTAATAACAACTTTTTTGAACAGCGGGAAGGTACAGCAATGGGTAATCCATTGTCTCCATTTTTGGCTAATTTATTCATGAGAAGGTTTGAAGTGGAGGCTAAGAATCAGTTTGAGTATTTTCCAAGAGTATGGTTTAGGTATGTGGATGATATTTTTTTGCTGTTTTTGACACACATCAGACATCATAGATAATTTTATTTCTAAGTTAAATAATCGTTTCCTTCCATTAAATTTACGCATGAAATTGAGAACAACGACAGATTACCATTTCTAGATGTATGAGTTATTAGAAATATTAATAATTGCCTGGAATTTAATATCTATAGGAAAAATACGACCACACGCAGATATATTCCTAATGAATCACATCATAGTGTTGAACATAAAATGGCTAGTTTAAATTTCCTAGTTCATAGATAACTTAGTTTCCCACTTTCCAAAGAAAGATATGAAATAGAAAGAGATTACATTAGGAATGTAGCTGAGTGTAATGGATATTCTCCTTCACTAGTTGATAAATTAATTAGAAAACGTAGGTATAGGTTAATGATTTCTGAAAATTCGACTTTTCAAGTGGAGAAAGACACGTCTAAATATTTTTCGATGCCGTTTGATAGAGAGTTATCCCGTGGTCTAAAAGGAATTTTGAAGAATGTAAATTATAAACTTGTGTATAGTGCTAATAATAAATTACAACAATTATTAGGTAATCCAAAGGATAAAACACCTCCACTGGAAAGGTCGGGTATTTATGAAATTTCTTGTAAAGATTGTAATCAGAAATATGTTGGGCAAACTAGAAAATCAATATTAACTAGATTTAAAGAACATTTAGCTCAGATAAGATATGGTAAACCGGATAAATCTTGCGTTGCCGAACATATTGTTCATAAAGAACATTGTATAGATCTTAATAATTTAAAATTAATTAAACAAGTCTCAAATTACAGGCAATTAGATGCATATGAAAGCATCAGAATTAATAAATGTAAAGATAGTATGAACAGAGTCAACGGTCCAATTCCTTCAAGTTCTTTGTTCCTACTACTCTAGTGGCGGAAATTAACTGTTACACTTAGTTGGCTCTGACTCGGTTGGCTAGATTTTGCCCCGCCCACTCGGTACCTACTGGGCGAGTATATAAACGCTCAACTTGTAGATTGTACTTTAGTTTATAATCATCTGCTGATGATGCTAACATGGTTAACGAAACGCGCGTCCAGTGTAAAAGTAAAAGTGTTTTGGTGTATTGTGGTGATTTAGTGTAATTTTATTTTACTAAATTTGTTAACTTTTTTTTTAATTTTTATCAGGATGCAATATTTTTTGCAAGAAAAAAAAATCCGTCCAAACATTAGTAAAGTGCTTAGCACAAAAATTATCATACTACAAAATATTATTTCTTTGAAATTGTATTTAAATGATTTCTAACAGCATCGCCACTGAATGAAACATTCTGAAAAATGGAAAGAAAAAAAATAACAAAAGCTAGTAACTAAAGATAAAAAAGTGAAGAAAAAAAAACTAACAAACTGAAAAAAAAGCTAAAATATGAAGAAAAAAACTAACCTGATGTGAGAGGCGTTCCTTCTGACCATGTGTCTATTGTTGGGTCGTATATTTCAACGTCGTTGAGAAATTGTTGCCCATCATACCCACCTAGAAAATTAATTATAACAATTTTATTTCCTATGATTAATAATAAACAATCTCACAAAAAAAAACAATTAAAAATAAACCAAAAAAAAGAAACAAGTACTTTCTTAAGGAAGCTTTTCTTACCCATAGCATATATCCTGCCATCCAACACTGTGACACTAAGTGCGCTTCTGGAAATCTTCATACTTGACAGAAACTCCCACACTTGATGCTCAGTGTCGTACCTTTCCACAGTGTTCAACTGTCTACCATTGTAACCGCCTATCACGTAAATGTATTTGTCCATCGCACACACGCCTACATTCGTAAAGAAAAAATAATTAACCTAGTTATTGATACAGGAAGAACCAAAAAAGTTTACTACAAACGAGATTTATTGTTATTTTGTTAGATAAAGAAATTAAAAGGGAAAAAATATAAATGAATACCTGCCCCGCTACGTTCAGTGTGCATGGGTGGTATCATGGTCCATTCGTCGTTTTCCGGATGGTAACACTCGGCAGAACAGTGCCTGATGGTACCGTCGAAGCCACCGATGGCGTACAGCAGCCTGTTGACAACTGCCACGCCTACCGCCAGTCGAGGATAGTGCATCGGCTTGACTATCGTCCACTTGTCCATTTCGGGGTCGTAACTAACAGAAAAAAACAGTGCAATAAGCATTTTCGACAAAGACAACTCCTAAAACTAACAAACTAACCAACAGTGACAAGAAGTTACAGTAAAAAAACAAAAATTCTTTTATACAAACTGTTATTTTTAATACTATCAATAATTATATTATTTTCTTTTTGAAAATTATCTGTTAGAACTATTTTTTTAATAGTTTTTCTTTCAGATGCTGTTGTATACAGGGTGGCCAGATATTTAAGCAGGATTTTAAAACACAAATATTTTTATAATAAGTTGGTCCGTTTCAAAATTAAGAATACTATACAGGGTGGTCCAAATTGTATCCGGGAACCCCGGCAGTAGATTCGGCAGATAAAAGTAAGTAAAAACTATTTATAAATATATGTCCTAAAATGCTTCTTTCAGAGATACAAGGTGTAGAAGTTTCATTTTTATTTCGGGTTTTTCTGAATGAAACTTCTACACCCTGTATCTCCGAAATTAAGCATTTTAGGACATACATTTATACAAACTTTTTTACTTATTTTTGTCTGCAGAAGTTTTCCAAATACAATTCGGACCACCATATTAAAACACACTATATTACAGGATGAGGGAAATCTAGATGTATTTTTCTGTACTGATTCAAAGGAAAAAGAAAAAGCATGTATTTTTTTATCAATGCCAAAATTGGACAGATCAAAGAACACCCCCCTTACAAAAACTAATAATACAGAAACCTTACTTACCACTCCACGCTGTTATGGTACTTGGTACACTCCCCACCTCCCACGGCGTACAGTAATCCGTCCATAACGGCCACCCCCACCCTATTCCTCGGACAGGACATGGGGTGACAGGGCATCCACTCGTCCAACAAAGGGTTGTACCTGTCCACCCAGTCGGAATCGTAGCTGTTGCCCGGCGTGTTGTTTCTGCCGCCGACCGCGTAGAAATGGCCCTTGAGAAAGGCGCAGCCCAACCCTGAGCGGGGCACTATGAGCCGGTCCAGCTTGATCCACGTCTTGTTGTCGATGTTGAAACCCTCCAGGATGTCCAGGGACTGCTTGTAGTACCCGCCGGCCACGTAGATGACGCGCGGGATGTCGGGGGTACGTTCTTTCACGGCCGTTCTCACGTGTAACGTCAAGTCCTAAAGAAATATCGAAAGGAATTTAACGATTACTTGTTTATCCAATAAAATTGTCATTTGAAAAAAAAATTACGGGCAAGCTGGATTTTTTCAGAGTTTGTCAGCGACTGTCTTCTGAGTGTAAAATAAACAAAATCGGAAATTTTCCCCTTGCGGTCTTTGAGCAATAGGGGTGGTTTTTGTGAGTACTACAACAAAATAATTAGACGCAAAAAGAACATTCTCTATAAGCTCGACTAATTATTTTTTTTATAAGTTTATTATTTCCGGACTTAGCGGCCGTTTCATGAGCCCTTTGGGGTGGTTTTCAAAAAGTTTGTTTTACAGCAAATTGACCCTTATGAAAGTTGTTCATAATAAATGGACAAGCAACTTTTCCTCATGATTTTTTTGTAGCTTCATTATTTTTGGAGATAGCGTCCAGTTCATGAACAAATTGGGGTAGTTTCATAATTTTTGTTTAGTTCTACAAATTTACCAACTTAAAGGTGTAGATATTAAAATTATACGTAAACTTCCCTATGATATGTATTTATTTCCACAAAACGAAACATGGAATTCATCAAGTGAACGATTATTATAATTTTTTTTATTAGTATCGTCTTGTTTTGTGTGATGGATCTGGCGTTGGCTTCAAAAATAGTCAAGTTACAAAAAAAGTTTATAAGGCAAAGGTATATTTTCTTTCGAACGAGTTTCCTAGGGTGAATTTGCTGAAAAAAGAGTAACATTGAAAACTACCAGTTCCAGTTCATGAACTGGACGCTATCTCCAAAAATAATCAAGCTACAAAAAAAATTCAAGAGGAAAAGTTGCTTGTCCATTTATTATAAACAACTTTCATACAGGTCAATTTACTGTAAAACAAACTTTTTGAAAACCACGGTAGAAGTCCGGTAAACTTATAAAAACAATTCATTCGGCGAACTTATGAGGCGAATGTTCTATGGTACAATTTGCGTCTAATTATTTTGTTGTAGTACAGTTTAAAAAAAACACCCCTATTGCTCAAAAACCGCAAGGGGAAAATGTCCGATTTTGTTAATTTTACCAATCCATAAGTAAAACATTCTCGTCTAAAAGACTACTACAAAATACACAATCCATAAGTAAACCGTCCTCGTCTAAAAGGCCAGTTGACGCAAGCGCGGTAATAAACTCTTATCAAACTTGTTGCCGTTTTGCAGTACAGCGTTGACGCGTCTTGCTTTTGTTAGTTTGTCTATGGTCTGTCACTTTAATTCAAAGATAAAATGTTTTCATATGTCAATTTTTGGATATAATCGTCGCTTGTCTAGTTGAACAGACTATACTCACAACAATAAATGTACTGAAAATAAAAATAAACTAAAAAAAATTAAGTAACTACATACCTTAAAAATTTTTGCTAAATATTCTTTGCACTCTGGCGTTTTCTTGATAACGTCGCACTTGTGGATTTGATCGTTTAAAAATTTCGGCGGTAAAAACTGACATCTGACGGCGGCCAAGATATCCTGCATTTTGCCGTGCCTGTTGTTCTCGTCGTATTTAACCCACTTGAGTACGGCATTGTAGACGTCTTGTTCGTCCTGCACGTTCAACTCGTCCTTTCTGATCAACTGAATCAGCTGATGACCGTTGAGTTGCAAAAATTCCTCCTCTTGGCAAATCTAAAAGGAAGAATCATAGTAGACATAAACATTCGTTTATTTTGAACCGACATATGTATACAAGAAAAATGTAATTATTATAAGTACCTGAACAAAGCGCCTCTCGATGTACTGGTTGGCTTTTTTTGACAGTTCTAAACAGCCGTGTTGTTCGGCAAAGTGAGCTATGCCGATGGCGTTGCTGGGATCCAGTTGTCTTTCTAGGAAGTCACAGCAGGCTTGAATAACATTCGGTACCTAGAAAACAAACAAAAGATACTTTAAAACGTCATATTTTCATAATTAAACACACTCGTATTGTTTTAATTTACCTGTAACATTGTTGCCGCCGGTAACAACTGACAGACCGTGTTATCTGTCACCGTTATACGGCCCTTGTACATGAAATTGATCAGTTTGTGCATGGCTGTGGGGGAAATACCTTGCAATTTCACGCGGCTCATTTCGCACTCCTTCAAACCTCCTGTAAACATGGCCTAAAAAAATAAATCTTCTGTAATATAATACCCAGTACAAAATTAAGAATTATTACCTTGAAATAAGGGCTGGCAGCTGCCAACACCACCCTGTGGGCGTGGTAACACTCGGAGCCCACTTCCAGCGTGACATCTGTCAGCATTTGATGACTGCGCATCATGTCCATAGCCTAGGATGTAGAACTGCTTTATATTAGATATGATTCAGGAATAATTAGAAATTATTAAAAAAAAACAAATAAATAATAATAATAATAATAATGGTCTCTTTTATTTAGTAACTATTTGATAAAAATAAATCATTCATAGTTAAGCAACACAGAAAGTTACAAGTATTTCATTAATTCCACTTATACATAGGTTAGCAGTTCTAGTTATTTTATTTACATAAAATATTAAAAAGAATCAATTATAAAAAAATTACCTTCATGGCATCTTTGATATAGTCGATCATCATAAAACTCATGTCGACGAAATCGCTTGTAGCGCTGCTTTGGCTACCTGCGCTCCTGGCGCAACCAGATGCCGGCTTGCTCCAGCTGCTGTAGCCCGTCGAGTCTTCGTCTCCCTCCATTATCAATCTACCAGAGACCCAGAAAAAAACATTAAATTCGCTACAAAACATTAAATAAACTGCAACGTTACATTCAACTTAACATTTTGACGTAGGTATTTTAAATTTAATATATTTTGTTCTGGTGGGCCGATTTTGATGATGTTTTAAACAATCTGTAGCTAAATTATCTGACTTCTTAGTTCTAAATTAAAAATGAAAGTTAATTATACGAGGGGCAACAAAATGTTGATATTTTGAAAAAAGGAAACACCCTGTAAAATATGTTAAGACAGCAAACAATTTATAAATCTTATCATCTAGATGCACCCTTTCTCGATAATTTGTTTTTTAGTTCATCTTAATAGCTTTGTTTTTGTTGAAGATATTCGCTTTTGAAGAAGACACTAACATTTTTTTTGTAATTTGTACATTAAACTCATGCCGCCGGTGTTTCAAACTTTCTCCAAAATAACAACATTTTGACAATGAACAAACATGAGACACATGAAAACATTCATTTCTAATTTAGAAAGGGATACCAAATAATATAGCTACATATTGCTTAAAAAATCATCAAAATCGGCCTCCTAGAAAAAATTATATTAAAATTTAAAATACATCAAAATTTTAAGTTCGTATTTTAGTGCCCGTTTTTCTTGACGATGAGTGCACTACTTACAATACTTGCACTAATTTTAAAGACACCTTGTATAACCGGACGATTAGTTTAATTTATTCGTTTGGTTTTTTGTTCTAATTAGTAACAAGAAAATCGTAAATTTGCCTCATATCCGTATACGGAACGACTTCGTAGGTACATCAAATCATTGAATAATATACCAACTCATTAAAACGATTAAATATTTGTCTAATACATAATTCCAAACGAATTTTGCCGTGTAACGTACTTATATTTTTCGGAAAGATAAAAAATATCATTAATAAAAACTCGGTTTTCTATTGTACAAGCTATTAAATTTACCTTGTATAGTAGAATTTGTTGAGTATAATTTTGCTAAACTACCATTGGAGTAACTACAAGGGTGCCCGGGGGTGCCCCCCCCCATTACTGAGGGGCACCCCCAAGACAAATCTTGAATTATGACACTTGGCTACGGATTAATTTTTATTTGCTTGTGATGTAGTAAAAATGAGGTTTTCTAGTTTTGTTTAGTTAATATTATTTTGATGTGTTCAATTTTTTTTACAAAATTTCTAGGTACTTAATCTACGGGAACACGGATTTGATAACCAAGTCTATGAAATTTATTGATAGAGTATATTCATGTGTTTTTTTTAATTATTCTTCATTTTTTAAAAAACAAAAGCCCTAGGCCTCCCCTGGGCTCATCCCCAAGCCCCCCAGAGTTACGCTAATGTAAACTACATATTTAATTAATTGAACTTGAAAAAGCTTATATATTTCTCGAATAAACAAAGTTGAAATTAATCTACTTACAGAGATAGGGGTATTTTGAGCAGACCCATGGCTCACAGGTTAATTTAAAAAGAATATACACACTACAGGAACATATTAAGACACAAAAACCCTCACAATTCAACAGTTTGATTACGAATGAACGCTCCGCGAAACCAATACAATTATTCTACAACGTGTGATGACTTTCACAAATTGTTTAACATCGACGTATATATATTTATTTATCAATCAAAATAATCCAAAAAATAATTTTCCTCACACCGAATTTGGTTTTATGTACTGCCAAAACGAGAATATAAAAAAACAATTTTATTCAGAAAGATTATATGCACGGTGAATCAAATTTTCTAATTGGGATTTCAATCCAATCTTTTTTGTTGAAAATGCGGAAAATACAGGGTATTTTTTCAGGAGGTACCTACTATAAAATTCCCATTACAAAAATACCGTATCTTCAAAACGACACTATTAAAAAGAAATATTTAATTGAAACTTACAACGAATTCGCTATTTTAAAACTTTCTTTTCAATTGATGATTCAAAAAATGGTTTCATTTCGATAAAAAAAATGATAACTTTTGTGCAAAAATATGTTTAAATCATCCTACATTTTTACGAGTGAAAATCTCAAATAGAAAAACAGATATGGAGCTTTTTCAGAACACTTGGCCATCCTATATATGCGACAGATGATAAAACAAGGGAAAAAAATATAAACAAGGCATTATTCTGTTAAAATTTTAATCTTTTAAAGAGACTGATTGCTGATATTAATAAAAAAAAACGTATATTAGTATATTGGACCATTAAATATTGCCAAATACTTGAATTTTAAAGAAAAAGACTACGAAATATCAAGGATTTCGAAGTTGCTATAGATATTTAAAAAATGCAAGTAATTATATAGTATGAGATAATCTAGAAATATCAAATATCAAGAACAATAAGGTATGTATGTGTACGTATATATTATCTACGGACTGGGGAATTTTCTACCATCGAAGTGATTCCAAAGAATTGTATTCGCAAAAAAGTGGTTCATTCTGCGAAGCGTTCAGAGTTGTTGAGGATCTAAAAATTATTAACCTATACCACCGACCAGTCAATCTCCTGTGCTGGTACAAACATTTATTATACCAGATGACTAGCAGAAAATTATATATAAAATATATCGTTTTTTTTTCGCTAGCACTTAAAGTAGCCTTCGCTGTTTCCAGTAGCGTAGGTCAAGGATAGGCAAACCAGTTTTAATAAAATTTGCAAAAAGTCTTTAAGTGTTTCTATTAAAAATAATCAAATTGGTATACATTTGTTGTTATACCGTGAGTAGAAAAAACTGTAATTTTTTTTTAAAAAGTATATATATAAATTAGTGTACAAGTTGAGCCAAAAATCCTATACTGTTTAATAAATAATAAATCAAAAGGTATGTGAAATATTCGCGACTTTAACTTACTAAATACCTTGTTTAAAGTTAAGTATACTTTATTAATACCTAGTTAAAAATAGATAAAAAGTCTGATTAGAACAAGATAAGAACAATGTCAATTGTTCGATGGCGAATAATTGCAAAAAATGTGATTTAAAAATCGGAAAGAAATAATTTGTGATTCTAATATATTCCTCGGTGGTACGCCACTGGAAGGCATGACAAGTTACTTTTCTAAAGTGTACTATATACGTAAATCTATTCGCTAAACATGCTGGAATTTAGACCTTCTTATCACGCATATACGTAAGGTTTACATTGCCGAAAGTAATTCACCTGGTAGGATTCGCCACAATTTTACAGTTTTAATATCCTCTGGCAAACGATTCTTGTTGTCTAGCATTGACTAAAAATAATTAATAGATTCATTCAAATTCGTTAGAAACATGCTAAATATGATCGAGTTGCTTAGTCATGTTTTAAATGAAGACAAACAACAAATTCTAGACACATAAAATTATCACCTCTTTTAGAATGTTTCACTTTCTATTAGGTATTTCAAAAATTCCGTCAGTACAGCTTAAATCTAATCAAATTTCTGATAATTTCGGCTGCCTAAACATTAATTTTGATGACGATTTAAGTGATATAGGTCCACCTAATATGCTAATGACTATTTGGGATAAAATTTCGTTAGGTATAGAGTCGAAATTGCTAATTAAACCTTTTACCAATCATATAATAATTAGGCTATAATTAATTCACCTTATTACAACGTTATATGTGGTCAATTAGCTAGGTAACTTGGTAAAACAGTTAAAGAAATTATTAACATATGCATCACAGAGTAGAAAAACAATTTTGGTGTACTTACATGGGCAACTTCTTTGCTTCTCCTAATTTTACAATAACAAATACACATGAGAAATTGTTGAAAATGTGGAAAACTAAATAGTAAATTTTAAAAAACTTGAATGGCATTTATCACAACATATCGAATTCTCTCTTATACTTGATGAAAACAAAGACAGTAAAGTGGCAAAAACATGACGTAATTATCATTATTGAAGTTTGTTTGATGGCAATTAACCTGAAGTTGGTCACTGATAAATAAATAAAAAAAATAAAATTTAATTTTCATTTTAATTTTTGATACAAATTTCAAGCAGAGGTAAAGCAGACATATCATATTATTTAATTTTCAACGAGACAGCTTAATAAACTGATATAAAGACTGAGACAAGAAAATATTTGGTAGTCTAAAATAGAAATAGGTAGGCAACCAAATAAACATTGCCAAGTTAAAATCCGTGGTAGAAACAGATTGCTCTGTGGTAAAAGTTTGACACTTGTAATGACTTGTGTTCGACAGGTGTTCGACAGCTGTGTTCGACAGTGACACATTCCTGACAGCTGACAGCCACGTCTACTCAAAAGCGGTCTTGTTGGCAAAACATGAAAATAATTCAATTTAAAACTTAAATACTACAATTGCTTGGCTCGTTAAGTAAAAAAGGTGAATTTTAAATTTACTAAACAAATACGGCGAAAATTATAGGACAGTAATTATGCTGACCAAGTTCGAAACCAAGTCAGCTCGAGTAAAGGGCTTGTCCTTCCACCCCAAAAGACCGTGGATTTTGGCTAGTCTTCACAACGGATGCATTCAATTATGGGATTACCGAATGTGCACCTTGCTGGAGAAGTTCGACGAGCACGACGGTCCAGTTCGAGGCATTTGCTTCCATAGTCAACAGCCCCTTTTTGTATCTGGTGGTGACGACTATAAAATCAAGGTTTCCTCTTACAATACCCCTTTAATTCCTAGCATTATACACAAACATCTTTATAGGTATGGAATTACAAGCAAAAACGATGCATATTCACACTGTTAGGCCACTTGGACTACATCAGAACAACACTATTTCATCATGAGTACCCTTGGATTGTCTCTGCATCAGACGATCAAACAATTAGGATATGGAACTGGCAGAGCAGAACGTGCATTTGTGTTTTAACCGGTCATAACCATTATGTGATGAGCGCAATATTTCATCCTAGTGAAGATTTGCTAGTTTCTGCCAGTCTTGATTCCACTGTTAGAGTTTGGGATATATCCGGTTTGCGAAAAAAGAATGTTGCTCCTGGGCCAGCCGGCTTGGAAGACCACTTGAAGAATCCTGGAGCAACTGATCTGTTTGGAGTGTCTGATGCTGTAGTAAAACATGTTTTGGAAGGGCATGATAGAGGAGTGAATTGGGCGACGTTTCATCACACTTTGCCATTAATTGGTAAGCAAATATTAGCATTTTATTTATAGTTTTTTATTTAATTTGTTTCTAAGTATCTGGAGCTGACGACCGTCAAGTAAAACTATGGAGAATGAATGATTCCAAAGCTTGGGAAGTTGATACTTGTCGTGGACATTACAACAATGTGTCCTGCGTCCTGTTTCATCCTAAACAAGAACTAATCCTCTCTAACAGTGAAGATAAGAGTATTAGAGTGTGGTGTATGCAAAAAAGAACATGTTTGCACACATTTAGAAGGTAATAAATTACATTTAACTATTACTTTGGCAATTTATTTATATTTTTTTATAGAGAACATGAAAGATTCTGGGTTATGAGTTCCCATCCCAACCTAAATCTCTTTGCTGCTGGGCATGATGGTGGTATGATTATCTTTAAGCTAGAAAGAGAAAGACCAGCATATACCGTCCACGGAAATCTGTTGTACTATGTCAAAGAAAGGTATTTAAGGAGGCTGGATTTTACCACAGCTAAAGATGTGCCCGTCATTCAGATTAAAGGTATTTTAGTAATGATTTTAATTGTATTTTGTTTAAAGAGTTTTTATTATTAGGTGGTGGAAAGGTTCCGGTTTATGGTATGTCGTTTAACCCAGCCGAGAATGCTGTTCTTCTCTTTACCCGCACCTCAAACTTAGATAATAGTGTTTATGATCTGTATGTGATCCCCAAAGATCCAGAAAGAGAAGATCACGTGCCCGAAGTTGAAAGTAAGAGATCCAGTGGACTTACTGCACTATGGGTGGCAAGAAATAGGTTAGAATTATTGGAATAAATTTTTAGACATACGTAATTCTACAGTGTTTAAATTTTAGATTTGCTGTGTTGGATAGAGGCCATCAATTGGTGATAAAGAATTTGAAAAATGAGGTGACCAAAAAAGTGCAGACTCCTTCATGTGATGAAGTGTTCTATGCTGGTACAGGCATGCTATTGTTGAGGGATACAGAAAATGTAACGCTCTTTGACGTTCAACAAAAAAGGACTCTTGCACAAGGTCAGTACCAAAAAAAAATATAATTCAGTTTGTAATAATTTAAAAACAATTTTTGTAGTAAAAATCAATAAATGTAGATATGTTGTTTGGTCGAACGATATGGCTTACATTGCTTTACTGGCCAAACACACGGTAACTGTGTGCAATAGAAAACTGGAAATATTATGTTCTATCCATGAGAATACCAGGGTCAAATCTGGAGCCTGGGATGACTCGGGTGTGTTTATTTATACCACCAGCAATCATATTAAATATACCTTGACAAATGGGCAAGTACCAATTTTTTTTTTTTTTTTTTTTTTTTAATTTCAACACTTTAGGTCTAGTAATTTTAAGCAACATTTAATATTATCACTTTGCAGAGATCACGGCATTATTCGTACATTAGACTTACCAATTTATATAACGAGGGTGAAAGGCAGCCAAGTATTCTGTTTGGATCGTGAATGTAAGCCCAGGATACTCACGGTCGATCCTACAGAGTATAAATTTAAATTGGCCCTAATAAATCATAGATACGAAGAGGTAAATTGTTCTAAAAGTTATTCAGATTGGTAAAAAATAATTTTTAGGTTCTTTACATGGTTCAAAAATCGCGATTGGTCGGCCAGTCGATCATTTCGTACCTGCAGCAGAAAGGGTACCCCGAGGTGGCCCTGCACTTCGTCAAAGACGACAAGACCAGGTTCACTCTGGCCCTGGAATGCGGAAATATAGAAATTGCTCTGGAAGCGGCCAAATCTTTGAACGATAAAGCGTGTTGGGACAAGTTAGCCCAAGCTGCCTTGTGGCAGGTAAAGTATTTTGATTCCAGTTTGATCACAGAAGTACAGTGTGATTATGTGCTATTTTTTTTCTTTTTTTTTATATACAGGGTAATCATCAAGTGGTGGAAATGTGTTACCAGAGAACCAAGAGCTTCGAAAAACTGTCGTTCTTGTATCTGATAACGGGAAACTTGGACAAGCTGAGAAAAATGACTAAAATAGCGGAAATAAGGAAAGCAAGGTCTTCTCAGTATCACGGAGCCCTTTTACTTGGTAAGAATTTTTTTTTTTTAATTTTGATGTGTCTGTTAGTCCTTTCCCACCTAGCGCATTCACCATTTTGTCAACATTTTTTAAAATATTATTTGAAAATGTTTTGCTGCATTCACCATTTTGTTAACATTATTTTTTGTTATTATCCTTGTATATGAATTTTTAAAGTAGCTCAACCTAAGACGTTTATGGATGTAAAGCACCAGATGGCGGGGCGTATTTCACAGTCTTTTACTAGAGAAAAATATTTTTTGTTACTCTGAATTTTGAAGCGGCCAATAAAAACAGGGAAAATAAAAATCGATAATTTTCGGACTGTGCCAATTGGTTACTAATCGACCAGATAATTTTTGTCTATTAGATATGATATAAAAGCTGGTAATTATACAATCCGACCATTGTAAATACCCGACAAATTCCGCAAGGCCGACAAGGTCGATGTTTTTACCGATAAGAAAAAAAATGTTTGTTTAGATAATTTTCGAGATATTTTTTTTTTTTTTTTTTTTTTTTAAAGTATTTTATATCTTTGTCCCCCTGATCTATTATAATTGGCTGCACGTATCGAGGTTCTGTTTTTCTAGTTTTAAAAAATGTTCTTAATAAAATAAATAAAAAAAAAAAAAATTAGATTAATTTTATTAAGTTTAATTATAAATGTTTAGTGTAGAATACCAGAAATAGTTTAGTAGTGTTTTTATATTTATTATCTTTGCAGTTAAGTAGTAGGCGAAAGGATAATTTGGTTTTTTGTTTGATTAATTAGTAAGTTTGATAATTTTTTCAGTGTAGAAGTGGCTGAAGTAGTGAAGAAGTAGTTGTGTAGTGTTTTATAAGAGATTATATTAGCTTATTTTGTAGATGAGTAGTAGGTGAAGTAGTTTGGTGTATTTGGGTATTTTTTCTTTTGTTTTCTCTAATTGTAGTAATTTTATTAAGTATTGTGATAGATACTCTATATCTTCCTTCAACTCCGTTGAAAAGTGCGTTATCATATAATTTTGGTTTCTTGGTAGTAGAATATAATGGAAAAATCTATTCAAATTCTATTTTAAATTAAATTAATCGAGTTTTATTAATCAAATTAATCTAGTCAAATAATAATAATAGTTATTTTCTAAATACTATACAGGGTGAGTTTCCTACGATGTTCTCTATGGGTATCTCGGAAACTACTGGAGATAGAGAGTCGGTTAAATGCTAAGGTTAAATGATAATAATTAATTAGTTAAATAATCTACCGTATGATCGAATAAAAACGGCGTCAACGATGGCTATGAAATCGCTGTCATTTTATACCTATGTAAATTATATAGCTAATTACTGATCGTCATTTCATAGCCACGTTGAAGCCGTTTTATTCGATCATACGGTATTTTAGACAAAAAGTTTTCAGATAAAAGTTGTAGATAATCACATACCTAATGAGTTTGTGTTTTCTGTTTTTCTTTAAAGCCCGTCAATATTGACATATGACACAAACATTATGTTTTTTTAAATGGAAACCATAGTTGGTAATGACTTCATAAAAAGCGCCATTTTTAAGCTTTTCAGCGATATAGGTATAATATGTTTTTTTCGAAAAATTCCGCTATAGCCAATTCTTTCTATTAATTTCCATACCAATAATACCATGCCAATTAGTTGGCATCAAAAATGTAAAAGTTCCATGTTTTCAAAAAATATCATAAAATCTGTAAAGCATTCAATTTAGAATAAAATAATCTAAGAAATGAAATGATTCTTTTATAAACCTGCATTAAATCAAATTAAAATAGGTATGTAACTTTTTAAATATTAATTACCGTGCAATTAGCATTATCAGAAATTATAAATAATGTACCAACATATCGAAATAATAATTTCCTTTGTTAATACTGGTTTTAGGAATTTTTAAAATAACAGGCAAAAATAATCCACAATTTACACAAAATAAAAGTTTCTGTTTAAATTTCTTAATCAGCTGATCACTATTAAAGTTCGTAGAAACCCGGGCTATATTACATTACTCTGAGGAAAAATAACGAAAATAATCGGGATATTTCTTGACTCTGCCCTGAAAGGTTCACGATTTGTCCTCCAGTTGACAGCGCATTTTGTCTAGTCGGTTGGGCAACTTTATGGTTGATATATATAAACAAGTACAATACCTATACATTTTCGTTTTAGTTTGGGCTAAAACGCAAGTTAAAAGAGATACAAATATGGGTTTTCGATAAAACACATTATTTTGCATTCCAGTGAAAATATAATTAAATTTAAGTTAAATATAATAAACATTTACACAGTATCCACCATAAAGTTGGATTCATAGGAAAGAAATATAATGACATGGAGTAATAGAACGATGATATAAATTAAAGTTTGCTTCCGATGAAGCGACTAGAGGGCCACTAAAAATACTAGAAAGATTGCCAGAAAGTGTCCTCAGTCAACTAAAATATCAGTTGTATTTTTTTAAATGGAACACTCCCCAGAGTTATTGCACTTTGTTTCTCTACGACAATAGCAGGAATTTAAGATTTATACTTAACCTTGTTTTTTTTGAATACTAATTTTAGAATTGGGTAATTTTAAGGTTTCATAGGTCAGTAATACCAAGATTTATATCGAAGTTTATTTACTGGATCAAAGTTAGGCGTTGCAATAATAAATGATATTGTTTTATATAGAGTGTCTTAAAAATTTATTTTTCTATATTAGCTCAAACGGTATTAACTTGTTTAATTTAATGTGGGAACACCTGTATATTTTACGAGAATCAGATGCACAATCAATCTGTCTATCAAATTATATTATACCCATTTTACCCATCTCCTTTAAGTTTCCGTATAAAAGGCATTTTCTTGTAATTTAGAACTTATTTATCAATATACCCATGGACTATTGATATTTTAGATTATTTTTAAAGATAAACAAATTTTAAAGAGTACAGATACTCATATGTATTGTCGATATAATTCGTATATTATTTCATTAAAAAATAAAATAAAACTGTTTAAATATTTTACAAGAGGACCAATTAATACGATTCCAGTATTCAAACCATTAACTGGACTGTTTGGTGTTGATTAATAATAATTGCTCCAAATACCAAAAAACTGAGTTTTATATGTGTATTGTGACAGCGTGGATAAAAAGTAACACCTAAAAAATGATATTTCATTTTTAATAAATGCTTATTTATACCAACAGAGACTTAATTTGATAACTTATTATTATATTGATTTCGGATTCAAATCCACATTTATTTATAATAATTTATTAACGAACACAATTAACTATGTAATTAATTAGTATATAAGGAAATAATGGTGTTATTTTAATTAATGGTGGCACTTTTATAAAGATTTAAATAGTTTCTTTGCATACAATCATAGTAATATTACTTTGCTAAAACGATAATATTACTAGTCTGTACATCTTGTACATTTGTTGCTCTTTAAAAAACAATCTAAAATGTCAATATTCCATGGATATATTGGATAAATGAGGGTCTAAATTATAAGAAAATGCATTTTCTACGAAACTTGAAGGATAGGTAAAAATGGTATAATACAATTTGATAGACACAATTTAATTGTGCATCTGATTCTCCCAAACATACAGGGCATTCTATTTAAATTAAAGAAGCTAAAAAATGTTGTTTCCTATTTTTAATATAAAATAAATTTTTAGACACTCTGTATACAGGTATTTATTTTTATTATTGCAACACAATAACTGATCAATAAATAAACTTCATTAAATATTTAGTATTAAAAAACATTGATACCTTGTAGAAATGAAGCTTTAAAATTTTAAAAAAAAAAAAAAAAAATTGAAAATATTTCTGAAAACGGTAAGTATTACATAATAAACCTTAATCAAATTTACCTTTATTTTAATCGTAGAAACTAAAATAATAATATACAGGGTAGTTCCATTTTAAAAAATACAACTTTGATATTTTTATTTTATTTCCACACTCTGTATCTTGTAAAAATATTTTTAAATTGTAGCTCTAATAGTCCTTCAACGAACCCCAAACTTACAATTTGTAAAAATCTCATCGTTTAGCTACAATACTCCGTGTCGTATGTGGTGAACAACCCTGTCGACATTTTTTTTATATTAGAGTTTTAAAAAATCTTTTTGTGGCAATCTTCACTTCTGCTTTGAAAACAACTTCAAATGCACCAAGCCAAAGTTGACAGCTCGCATCTGGGAGCTGTCAAATACAAAATATTTAAAAGAATTTTTTAAAAATTTAGTTAAATTATTATTATTTTAAAATAAGTGACTAACAAAATTATGTTTCGACTTTGACTTGGTGCATGCGTGTGAAGTGCGTGCGAATAATTGAATAACGCGTGTGTCGTCTTAGGCGACTTGGAGGAACGAGTGAAAGTGTTGAAAACCACCAACCAGTTGTCTTTGGCGTATTTGACGGCGGCCACTCACGGACTGACCGAGGAGGCCCAAGAGTTAAAAGAACAAATAGGGGACGAGAAGAAGTTGCCCGATGTCGACATCAAGGCCAAGTTCCTGAAACCGCCGCCGCCCATTCAACAGGCCGAATCCAACTGGCCCCTCCTCACTGTCAGCAGGGTGAGTTAGGGCGCCGCTCTATGTTTGCTTATTTCTCTCGGAACTTTTCTCGATCGCAAACCGGTATGTTAATCCAGTAAAATTGTATCGCCGTATAGAGAGTGAAAAAAAATTACGGGCGAGCCGATTTTTTCAGAGTTTGTCAGCGACTGTCTTCTGAGTGTAACATAAACAAAATCGGAAATTTTCCCCTTGCGGTTTTTGAGCGATAGGGGTGTTTTTTTAAACTACTACAACAAAATAATTAGACGCAAATTGTACATGAGAACATTCTCTATAAGTTCGCCTAATTAATTTTTATAAGTTTATTATTTCCGGACTTAGCGGCCGTTTCATGAGCTCTTTAGGGTGGTTTTCAAAAAGTTTGTTTTATAACAAATTGACCTGTATGAAAGTTGTTCATAACAAATGGACAAGCAACTTTTCCTCAAGGAATTTTTGTAGCTTCGATTTATTTTTAGAGAGAGATGAAATTAAAGAATTTTAAAAGTTCGCCCTTTTAACTAGTAGGGGGGCCTTGACGCCCCTTATTGATGAGGAGTAGGCCATCTAATGGAACCGCGAAAAACAATATTTTTTCCCCAGCAAGAGGTATCGCACCGGCTCTCGAAGAACGCTGAAGTTATTAGCAAATTTTTGCAGCCAATTTCAAGAATATTTGAATAGCTAAACCAAGATCCCAGCCGTTTGCCGTTGAGGGCGCCTGACTTAGTGCCCATGGATCTAATCCATAATTGATATATTTGGCGAAAATGAAAAAGGTTCCTTATTTCTTCGTATAATCTAGACCAAGAATTTGAGAGAGAGAGTAGAAGTTAGGAGAGGGTATCTTTCACCCCTTACTGAGTTAATGAATTCCGCGGAAATGTTCAAAAACTGTATCGTCTGTCCATAACAGTAGACTATGTTGATATGTTGAACACCTATAGCAAAATCTAATAAAATAAAAAAAAAATATTTATTTATTAGATTATTAGATATAAGTTTAAATGTGTTGATACTGTTGATGTTGGTTAAATATTTTTAAATTGTTAAAAATTCTGCATCTCTTCAATAGCAAATATTATATTATATATGTATTTAATTTTTTTTTTTTTTTTTTTTTTTTTTGCATTACAGCCGGTGCCCGTTCAAAGCCTACCTTATTTAAGGCGGGCGAATTTTTATATACTCGAAGAGGAATCGCGAGCAAAATATCAAAGTATGTTGAGGAGGTATTTTGGAAAGGTAATTTTAAATTATTTTTCAAATAAATTAAAATATAATTATTTTTATTGTATAATAAAAAATCAAAATTTTCCTGTTGATAAATTCTTAAAAAATACCTTAAATTTTAAGAATAAAATTATACCTTAAACCGCATTAAATTCTAACGTAAAGTGCTTTGGAAATGTTTTTATAAAAATACCAAATTTTCGGCATAAGGGCAAAAAGAGTTACAGCGATTTGTTAAAAAATGCATATTTTTGAAAAATACCCGTAACTCCGAAACGGTTAACAGATATCGATATGCGGTTTTCGCCATCATGTTTTTGACAAAAATTGAGCTCCAGACACCGATATTAGTTTTTGTCTATCTCCTACAGAAAAGGGTGTTTTCATTTAAAAGCGTCGAATTTGACCCACCCTGTACAATCTTTAAAAATATTCCATTTTTAATGGTTTTATTTAATTTGATAAAACTATGAAAAATCATATAAATATTGACGATATTGATTGACACGTGTCGTTGTCATAGCAGATGGCAGAAAAGGCTCAGTATCGGCCTCTGGCGACGGCGGAGAAACTGGCTGGGACGTGGGAGATGCCGATTTGGAGATTCCAGATTTGGGACCGACTCAAGAAGCCGACAACGCCGACGCTTACGTTCATCTACCCGCCCAAGGTAAATATTAAACGTCAACCTCTTAGTACGGTCGCTTAACCTTAATTTTATTCCACATTAAACTCTCGTATTAATCATCCTACCCTGGTATTTTTCCCATTTCAGGACCTTCCCCGCGTCTCACCTGGACCAAAAACTCGCAGCTGGCCGCGGACCACGTGGCGGCCGGTTCGTTCGAGTCGGCGGCGCGCCTCCTGCACGACCAGCTGGGCGTGGTCAGTTTCAAGCCGTACGAGCCTTTGTTCGCCGGCCTGTACGCGGGCTCGCGCACCGTGGCCACCCACCTGGCCAACGTACCGCCCCTCTTCACGCACCCGCTGCGCAACTGGAAGGAGGCCGCGGCGAAGAACGGCCTGCCCAAGGTGGGCACGGACCTGAACGCTCTGGTGGCCGATTTGCAATTGGGCTACCAGCTGACCACCGGCGGCAAGTTCACCGAGGCCATCGAGAAGTTCCAGAATATTCTGTTGTCGGTTACGTTGCTGGTGGTGGACACCAAGCAGGAGATTGCCGAGGCGCAGCAGTTGGTCAGGATATGCGGGGAGTATATTTGCGGACTGCAGATGGAGACCTTAAGGAAAACGTTGCCTAAAGGTGGGCTTTAATTGATTTTACGAAAATAAATCTAGTGTTTATATTATCTCCTTGTTTTAGGTACGGTGGAGGAACAAAAGAGACAATGCGAAATGGCGGCGTACTTCACCCACTGCAAACTGCAAGCGGTGCATCAAATTCTCACTTTGCGCACCGCGCTCAACATGTTCTTCAAGCTGAAGAACTGTCGAACGGCCGCCTCCTTCGCCAAGAGGCTGCTGGATTTGGGACCCAGGCCCGAAGTCGCCCAACAGGCCAGGAAAATACTTCAAGTGAGTTCTTTTATGTGACACGTAAAAAATAGTTTTTTACGTTAGAGGTTTTTCTATGCACCCATCCTTGTTTTTTTCTTAAGGATTTTAGTGATTAACTCTTAGGAATAAGAAGACTAAGGAAGGAGCATATCAAAAATCTTAGGTACACCGCGATGGGCCTCAAATATGGCCGACTTAAATTCCGGTTTATCAGTGTCGTTCTAATTTTATTTAAAAAATGTAAAACTATGATGTAGGGTAGACGTGGGGTAGAACTCAATAATTTGTTGTTTTATTTTACGTTGTGAATAAATGTTTGGTAGTTATTAAAAATTGTTATCCAAAATATATAATTCTAATAAAATAGATAAGTTATAAATAAGTATTTATTAACAGCAAACAATGCCGAATATACGCTACTGAAGCAGGTAAAGTCAAATTAACGTATATAAATTCTTTAAACATCTAATCTTTGACAAGTAATAAATAAACAGGCTAAAAATGCAAGAAAAATATATAATTTAGTTTTAATTTAAGTTGAATCAATATATGATCGGTTTACTACACGTATGTATAATTATATAGTCACTTACTAGGCGAAAAGGTGTTTCCATTATTTCACTCAATTTTTGCGGAGATCTACCGCACGCTACACAACCAACTATTTTAGAGTCCTTTTCGATAAATTGCGATAGTGTCACTATAGTGTCACTGTTTAATTTAGTTTCTGCCACAAATTTCCATCTAGATTTAATACCTTTATAGCAACTATCAGAGTAAGAATAATAATAAATAACATAAAATATATTTTTTTTTATCTGATTTTATATAAAACACAAAATTTCAAAGTCAAATTCAAATGTGTCAATGGAAACGTCAAACAGACTGTCAAGGATCCCCAACCTAGAGAGCTTTTATGGTTGCTTTTCCGCCCACCATGCAGGAATACATGGATAGCATTATGCTCCTTCCTTAGTCTTCTTATTCAAAGAGGAAGGAGCATAAAGCATATCGCGCACTTATGCGAAGCGCGGCGCGGCGCAGCGCGGCGAATTTTTGATGGGTCCGCTAACTTATGCACGGTTTTGCGTACGCGGTTGTAATTTAAAGTTTAAAATTGTTTTGAGCTGACCCTTTCAATTTTAGTATTATCTCTGTGACGGTTTGATATAAAGGTGTATTAAATCTTCATTATGTCCTCACGTTCCAGCAGCAGTTCAGAGGGAGATTTTTTTATTTTAAATGTACAATAACTAAAGAAAAAGATATGGGTGAGTAACAAAAAAGAGAAAAATTTTTGGATTCATAACATTAATATAAAAAAGAAAATGCGTTAAGGAAATATACACCTTCATTCAGATTTAAAGCGGCCCTCACACGATCAATAATATTGTCAATAATAAAAAAAAAAATTGACAATATTATTGAGCGTTTGAACGTACATATTGATGTACTTTCAATATATTGATGGATTTTCGGGACCCTGAATATACTCGACAATATTAAAGGCGGAGCTAGGCGTATTGACAATATATTGATCGTTAGGTCGCATGATTGACAAAATTTGACTAGTTTATTCGTAACCATGGCGGAAGACGGAACATCGCCGTCATTGTTTTCACCAGTTTTAGATCGCAATCATCAGGCTCTCCGTTTCTTAAACGTACTCTAAGAAGATTTAAAGTGGTGGGCCGAACCCGTTTCCTCTTTTCCGATATCCATAATTTTATATAAACGGTCTTTTCTTAAATGCTTTTCTCTATTTTTTCTCACTGACTGACACTCACTGCCAAAATGCCAAAATGACACGCTTTTTTTATCTTTAATTTTTTGGCATAGGGTATAATCGAGGGTATAATTCACACTTAATATCTGCACAAAACTTAATATTGATATATGTATTGACCGTGTCAGGCCAAACTTTCAAATAATTGATAAAATATTGACAATAAAAAACATTGACAATATTATTGATCGTGTGAGGGCCGCTTAAGAAAGACGAAAGCTGGAAGTCCAAAAGAAAAATTTTTATTAAAAATGTATTATAGAATGACCCACCAAAAACTTGCTGAACTTCTTTCTTTGTTAATACCAACTATAGAGTGTCAAAAACTAGATTTTCGCTGCCCAATTGGGCGTTAAGGAAGACTTTCAGTTTCCAAGTTCAAGCAAGTTTTTTTAATAATGTCTAATAAAACTAATAGAGAATAATTTATATTATTTGTTTTATATGGGTGATCTTTCCGTTTATTCTAAATTAAATAGTCCGTACATTGGTGGAAACCATATTTTAAATTTTTATTTATGATCTAAAAATATAACAATATTAGCTTATTTTCTTCACAGATATTGTCTCAATCCTCAATTGGGTTGTGATAATTTGGAGTCCCTAACCAACATCATATACTCTTTTGTAGCTCTGTAATAATCAAAAATGAATGTTTTCATCACCCATGATCTCAATAATTAAATTACAAGAAACAAATTCAAACAAAATAAACGGGTTCTTGACTAAACACAACCTAAATGCCAATTAGTAATACATCAATCGTAGAATCATTAATCCGAAGACACCCAAAATAAATTCCGAAAATGAGCAAAAACAAAGAAAATTTCCGCTGACCACCGCGCACTAGGGCACGCGAAGCGGCCCGAAGAGAATTTCTTCGCTTTGGATTCTAGGTCTGCAACGAACGGCGCTTCGGCGCGCGGTGCAAGCGGTTGCTTCGCTTGAGTCAGCGGACGTGCATTATATAACACAAATTTAATCCGTTGCACGGTTTTTCGCCGCGCTTCGCCGCGCCGCGCTGCGCATAAGTGCGCGGTATGCTTAATGCTATCCATGTATTCATGCATGGTGGGCGGAAAAGCCACCATAAAAGCTCTCTAGGGTGGGGATCCTTGACAGTTCTGTTTGACGATTCATTTGACACATTTGAATTTGATTTGAAATTTTGTGGATTTGTCAGTGTTTACGGAGCTTATTTTATGTTATTTATTATTTATTCTACTACTGATAGTTTGTATAAAGGTAGTAGATCTAGGATGAAATTTAGTGGCAGAACTTAAATTAACAGTGACACTATCGCGATTTATCGAAAAAGACTCTAAAATAGTTGGTTGTGTAGCGTGCGGTAGATCTCGGCAAAAATCGAGTGAAATAATGGAACAACTTTTCGCTAGTAAGTGACTATATAATACAGTAATACCCCGACTTACGCTACCTCGACTTACGCGAATTCGGAGTTACGCGATTTAATTTTCTCGTCTATTCGTTTTTTGTTTGAACGCCGTGCAGTCAAGGTCAAGCGGCGGCGTTTGTTTCTGACTCCCCCCGCCCGCATTATTATTCGTTCAGTTTACAACAAGCACATACGTGTAGTGCGGAATCGGCGCGTAGGTACATAAGTTACGATTTTGTGTTTTTTTGTGCGTTGTGCGACGACCTGAGATATTTACTAAGTACTATGGCATCCAAACGAAGTAGAACCGACTCTTTTGCTTTAAACAAGAAGAGAAAAACATTATCTTTGGAGTGTAAACTTAACATTATTAAAAGAACTTACGAAAATGGCAAATAAAAATTTTGTGAATTTAGCGAAGAAGTATGAACTTCCGGAATCGACAGTCAGATCAATTACGAAAAGTAAGAGAAAAAATTCTCGAAGCTGTGAAAAATGCTCAGTCTTTGAATTCAAGCATCATTCGTAAACGGCATGGTATTATCGCTGAAATGGAAACATTGTTAAAATTATGGTGTGATAATCAAGTAAGTGTGAAAAATTGTCCTATTGATCAGAACACGGTGTGCTTTCAAAAGCTAAACCAAATTTTTGAGAAATTAAAAGAAGAAGCTGGGGAGATGGCTAAAGATGAAACGTTTAAAGCCAGTAACGGTTGGTTCAGCCGGTTCAAAAGTCGCTGTAACTGGCATAGCATTGCAGAAAGTGGAGAGGCGGCAAGTGCAGATAAAGAGGCAGCATCTCTCTATCCAGAGAAACTCAAAGCTATGATAAATGAAGGTGGCTATACCAGCCATATTGTTTTATTTAGTCTCCAGTCCCAATTAAACATACTTTGTATGTCTTTATATGCAAAATTGTACCCCGACTTACGCGAATTCGACTTACGCGGATAGCGCTCAGTCCCACCTATCGCGTAAGTCCGGGGTATTACTGTATACATACGTGTAGTGAACCGATCATTTATGAAATTCACTTAAATTAACTAAATTATATATTTTTCTAGCATTTTAGCTTTTATTTATTACTTGTCAAAGATTAGATGTCAAAGAATTTAGATACGTTAATTTGACTTACCTGCTTCAGTAGCGTATCGGATGTTTGTGTTAATAATACTTATTAAGGACTTTATCTATTTTTATTAAATTAATACTATTTCTATAACCCAATTTTAATAACTACCAAAATTTATTCACAAATCGTAAAGATAAAACAACAAATTATTGAGTCTACCCCACGTCTACCCTACCATCATAGTTTTACATTTTTTTAAAATAAAAATTAGAAGACACTGATAAACCGGAAATTTAAGTCGGCCATTTTAGGAGCCCGTCGCTTTCGATCTATTTTTGATATGCTCCTTCCTTAATCTTCTTATTCAAAGGATTAACTAGTAATATTTTTAGGCTTGCGATTCTAACCCTACCGATGAGCTGCAGCTCCACTACGACGAGCACAACCCTTTCACTCTGTGCGGCTATTCCTACACGCCAATATACAGGGGCAAACCGGAAGAAAAGTGTCCCCTTTGTGGCTGTTCGTATTTGCCGAAATATAAAGGAGTTCTGTGCAATGTATGCCATGTTGCAGAGATTGGAAAAGATTCTATAGGGTTGCGCATCAGTCTGCATCAATTCAGATAAATTTAGAGCTTCAAAAAGGCTTAATAATCTTGTGGATGATTTATATGATTCGGTTTTTTTTTGTATTAGCTTTAGGTTAAGAACATTAATGCTACATAAACTTGTATGAAAAATGTATCAATATTATTATTGTTAATAAAATATATGTAAGTAATAGTATATGTATTTGTTTTATTTTATCCTACTAGCTGGGTAAAATTTTGAGGTCAATATTTAGCTAAAGTATGACGACTAGTTGTTTCTAACGGGTAAGAAACTCAGTGGCGGCTCGTGGGTATAAGAAGAGTTAATTTTTTAAATTGCGGCGCAGGCGAAAATTTTTATGGCGCGTTCACCATTTTGTCAACATTTTTTAAAATATTTGAAATTTTTTTGTTGCATTCACCATTTTGTCAACATTCTTTTTTTGTTATTATTTATACACTAATACCTATAATATTTTCGTTTTAGTTTGGGCTAAAACGCATTAAGTAAAAAGAGATACAACCAGTTTTCGATAAACACATTATTTTGCATTCCAGTGAAAATATAATTAAATTTAAATTAAATATAATAAACATTATATACAGTGTCCACCATAAAGTTGGATCCATATGGACGTTTTTTTTTATATTAGAGTTTTAAAAAATCACTTCTGCTTTGAAAAAAGTTTGAAAACAACTTCAAATGCACCAAGTCAAAGTGGACAGCTAACATCTGGGAGCTGTCAAATACAAAATATTTAAACGAAAATTTTTAAAATTGATTAATTATTATTTTAAAAAAGGTGACTAACAAAATTATGTTTCAACTTTGACTTGGTGCATTTTTAAAGCAGAATTGATTGCCACAAAAAGTTTTTTTTAAACTCTAATACCAAAAAAACCGTCCATATGGATCCAACCTTTGAATAAGAAGACTAAGGAAGGAGCCAAGGAAGGAGCATATTAAAAATCTTAGGTACACCGCGATGGGCCTCAAATATGGCCGACTTAAATTCCGGTTTATCAGTGCCGTTCTAATTTTATTTAAAAATCTAAAACTATGATGTAGCGTAGACCTGGGGTAGACTCAATAATTTGTTATTTTATTTTACGTTGTGAATAAATGTTGGTAGTTATTAAAATTGTTATAAAAATATATAATTCTAATAAAAATAGATAAGTTATAATAAGTATTTATTTAACACAAATATCCGATACGCTACTGAAGCAGGTAAGTCAAATTAACGTATCAAAATTCTTTGACATCTGATCTTTGACAAGTAGTAAATAAAAGCTAAAATGCAAGAAAATATATATAATTTAGTTAATTTAAGTGAATTTCATAAATGATCGGTTTACTACACGTATGTATATTATATAGTCACTTACTAGCGAAAAGTTGTTCCATTATTTCACTCAATTTTTGCCGAGATCTACCGCACGCTACACAACCAACTATTTTAGAGTCTTTTTCGATAAATCGCGATAATGTCACTGTTAATTTAAGTTCTGCTACAATTTCCATCTAGATTTACTACTTTTATACAACTATCAGTAGTAGAATAAATAATAAATAACATAAAATAAGCTCTGTAAAGACTAACAAATCACAAAATTTCATATCAAATTCAAATGTGTCAAATGAATCGTCAAACAGAACTGTCAAGGATCCCCACCCTAGAGTCCTTTTTCCGCCCACCATGCATGAATACATGGATAGCATTATGCTCCTTCCATAGATAAATGAAACAAGTTTAGATTGGAAAGTGCCCATAAGGACAATGTAAACACTATTTGGCGCTATTTTTGCAACGGTCGCGACCCAAAACTTTTGAAAATTTCGGAGCGGTTCGGCTTTTTCCGGAATTATATCGCCAAATATTGTTTATTCAAATTTATTATTATTTTCCTTTAATTTTATAAATAAAAGACAGTGTGTTGCATACAAGAAACTTTATTTTATATAAGGACGCATGTATGAAATACCTATGAAACATTGGAAACCGACGTTATGCCACGATTCACTATGGTTTTTGCAGTTCACAGTTCACAGCACAGCTTTTTAAGTTTTTAATGCCACTTTTTCACAATTATCACCGGTTGGAGTAAATAAAACGTGAATTAAACTCACAAGATAGCAATTATTACTTTGTAAATGGACGCTATAAACACTTTTCGGAATTTCTTTAATGAGAGCGGTTTAGATTTTGAAAGATTATTATGATTTTTGAAGATTCTGACTTTGACAAGAGAAAATTATTTCTGTCTTTGTTTGCCGTTGTTCTTAGCGACCGCTATAGCAGCGCCAGATCGCGTATAACGGTCGCGACCCAAAATAATTTCGCGACCCAAAATTTTTACGGGCTTTCCAATCTAAACTTGTTGCATTTATCTATGGCTCCTTCCTTAGTCTTCTTATTCAAAGCTTTGTATATTTAAGATAAATTAAAAAAGGGGGAAAAGTCGGGAACAGACCACAAAAAACCGTCGGTATGTAATGTTTGTTTATGAATTCATGATGAATTCTGTCAAATGTCAGCAAAATTAATATGAATTAATCAAAATAAAAATGACAGGCAGCATTAAAGTTTTTTATCGCGTGTATCCAACCGAAGAAACTGATTTGGAAAATGTTGTTATCGACAAACAATCCAACAAAGTATTGGTGCGCCGTTTGCAAGAACTGGCCAAGAACTATACCGGCTCGAAAAAAAACTTCTGGCATTTTCAAACTGACGGAGTATTTCTAGAAGCGCGTCAGGATCATATTTTCGAAAAAATCGCATTGGACTTATTAAACGAGCAAGTGCCCTTATTTAAACAATATAGCGGGGATATTATTTCATATAAACGATATAATTTTTAGTGTCATGCAAGGAAAAACGGCCGTTATTACTGCTTTCGGACAAACAGGATCGGGAAAAACATTTACGGTTGGCGGTCTGAATTTTGCAGAAAAGGTTTTAGCTTGTATAAAACTTTTCATTAAAATACCATACTTTTTCCATTTTCTATTCGTAGGATTTCGGATTGGTACCGAGAATTGCATCCGCTGTGTTCGAAATGAAGCGGGAGCAGCCTAGAAATATGAAAGTTTGCATTGAGATGTCGTACATTGAATTTGAGCGTTCCAATGCCGTTGATCTCTTGGACGATCACGCTATAACCCATCGTAAACCGTTTTCTAAAGTCGAAGTCAAGAACGAATATCAAGCGTTGAAATGTATTTTTCTAGGTAAATATCGGTCATTTAATTATTATCTTTGTCGTTATTCTTTATTTTATATAATTTTTATTAGACACTTTTTCCTAACTATACACTAATCGATCGGCACGAACATTTTGATGTATTTTGAAGTTTATTTTGTTCTAGTGGGCCGATTTTGATGATCTTTTAACCAATTTGTAGCTAATTATTTTACTTTTTAGTATTTCTTTCTGGATTAAAAATTGAAGTTCCCACTGGACTGGAACGCAAATAAAAAACTTTAAAATACCGGATGCGTCTCAAAAGTGGCTCATCACCCCCTATAACTTTTTTATTTTTTCAGATAAAAAAACGATATTTGGTATGTCAGTATATGACATAAATTAGGATTCATTGACGTATTTAATTGTTTTTGGTCACTTCCTGTTTCACCGGAAATGACTACAACTTTTGATTTTTAAATGGCACCCTCGGTATTTTTTTACTTTAATCGATAGAGGATGACATTCTGAATAGAATGACATATCATATGTCAACTTTTGACAGTCTCGCTTAATAAAAAATCGTATTTTAAAATTCAATCTAGAGTGCCATGGCTATGTTAAAAACACTAATTCTTAATCAAGGAGCCTTGGAAAAGTAGATTATTTGATCATCTAATGTTTTTAGTGTTTTGTCGTGGCCAGTTTGAAAATGCTCAAATCGTATTTTTAATCATATCTCAATTTTTTCAAATGGAACGAGGGTGGCTCATTAGCATATTTAGAAAAAGCATTTTTTTACGAATAATTTGATACCACACACTCGGTATTTCGAGTCAAATTTTCGTTACGAACCGCAAGTTATAATTTCAAATAATGTCAAATGCAAAAATGTCAAAAGTTGACATATGATATGTCATTTTATTAAGAGTGTTAATTATTTTCTATCGAATAAAGTAAAAAAAAACCGAGGGTGCCATTTAAAAATCAAAAGTGGTAGTCATTTCCGGTGAAACAGGAAGTGACCGAAAATAATTGAATACGTCAATCAATCCTAATTTATGTCATATACTAACATACCAAATCTCGTTTTTTTATCTGAAAAAATAAAAAAGCTATAAGGGTGAGCCACTTTTGAGACGCACCCGGCAAAATTTTAAGGTGCCCTTTACACCTTTCCCGTTACATCGGTCTTTCATTCCTGTGATAGTATATGAAATTAATTTAAGGTGAAGGAAGAAAACGATTCAACAATGCTGAAAGTGGCTACGCCTCGAATCTTTACAGTACCGTGGTCACTTTCTACGTCACCAGGCGCGATACGGACCTGACCAATCCCACAAAAGTAGTCTCAAAGGTTTTAGAGATAGAATATCGCATGCAAATTGGATTTCTTTATCAATTCAATTTGTTCCATAGCTACATGTGTTGGATTTGGTAGGAAATGCTTACGCAAAATCGTCGGCCACTCACAAAGAGGCGAAGACCATCGGTCAAGCGAATGTTATCAAGTCGGAACTGGAACAGTTCGTTTTATGTTTGACGGAAAACATGCCGGAACGAATTAAGGTCAAACAACGTACGAATGTTCTACTTCATTATCTAGACGGAGATCTGTCCAATCGACACTCTCTGGTGTAAGATCATTGCAAAATGTTTTTATTTTAGACACCCTGTATACGTACAGGGTGTCTATAAGCTTGTTCAATATAAAAAAAATCTTGTTCAACCAGTTTTATAGGGCATATTACAAGACTCCGCGCAGACTTGCTGGTAACCTTATCATCCTTGAGATTTGGAGCCATAGTCAAGGGCTTGAAACCGAAAATCAGCGAAAATCCTTACTACATGAACGAAGAACTGGAGTTGGAGTATTTAAAAGTACTTATTAGAATTTTTTCTTAGCAAAAAAAAACTATATTATACAGGGTGTTTTAAAAAAATGTGCCATCTCTCGTCGTGGGGAGATACCACACGTAAAAATAAGACTTATTTTTTATATCATATTTCCGATTCTGCTTCGTTTTGTAGCTACAGTTTTAATTTTTTTTTTTCGATTTACAAACAATTTTCTTCCAAGTGTTTTTAGCGATTCCAATGAAATTTTGAGGGTAAAAGTTACTATAAGTGCGATATTTTAATAACATGTGGATATGGGTTACAGCAAGATGGGACATGTTTTTTGAAACACCCCGTATACAGGGGGTGGTCTACAACCAGTTTTATTCATTCATTTCAGAAAGAACTAAAAGCGTGCCAACGAGAGAAATACCTGGATTCGGTCCTTCTCAATCAGAATCTCGTTTTCGGCTTGAGCAGTGAGAGGATCGAGCACGTGGACCGCACGGTTTGCGATTATTTGAACAACCATTTGGACGAGATGAAAATGCTAAACGTGGCAGACGCGAAAATGGTTTTGGAACGTATGAAATATACTTACAAAAGTCGCGAGGAAAGCATAGAGAGACTGCAAGCGGAAAATCAACAGTTGATGGTGAAGAGCGAATCGTCTTCTTTGAAGATAAAATCCTCGAAATCCTGTACCAATTCTTCTGTAAGTTTCATCAGTTTGTTGTATTAATTCAGCGTGTATCTTTGATTTATTTTTTACTTAGTTATTCCAAGTTAGAGATATAATCACCCTGTATACATCAGTTTTGTTGGTCCGGAATGATTAAACATATACTGGGTGGTCCGAATCGTATTCGGGAATCTTGGGCAGCATAATATCTGCAGACAAAAATAGGTAAAAAAGTTCGTATATAGCCTAAAATGGTTTCGGAGACACAGGATGAAGAAGTTTCATTTTTATTTCGAATTGTACAGGGTGGGTCAAATTCGACGCTTTTAAATGGAAACACCCTTTTCTATAGAAGATAGACAAAAACTAATATCGGTGTCTGGAGCTCAATTTTTGTCAAAAACATGATGGTGAAAACCGCATATCGATATCTGTTACCGTTTCGGAGTTACGGGGTGTTTTTCAAAATATGCATTTTTAACAAATCGTTGTAACTTTTTGCTATGGAAAATTTTGTATTTTTATAAAAACATATTTCCAAAGCACCTTTTATGTAGAATTTAATGGTTTAAGTATAATTTTTTTAAATTAATAATTTAAGAATTATCAACAGAAAATTTGATTTTTTATATGGGACATCCTGTATATTTTTAATTTATTTAAAAGAATTTAAAATGACCTTTCCAAAAATATAACACACTTGATATTTTGCTCGATTCCTCTTCGAGATATAGAGTATATAAAAATTCGCCTGCTTTAAATAAGTAGGCTTTGAACGGCACCGGCTGTAATGCAAAAAAATTCTAGCTGTGAGCATCAATTAAAACAAAAATAATATTGGCTATGAGAGATGCAGAATTTTATAACAATTTAAAATATATTTAACCAACATCAACACATTTAAACTATATCTAATAACAATAAAAATAAATAGCAAACCAAGACATGAGATTTTGCTACAGGTGTTCGACATATCGACCGTCTTATGTTATGGACAGACGGGGCAGTTTTTGAGCATTTCTCGCGGAATTCATTAATTCAGTGGAGATGAAAGATACCCTCCCATAACTGCTAAGTATTTCTAATTCTTGTCTAGATTATACGGAAGAATAAGGAACCTTTATTCTTCCGCAAATATATCCATAGGATTAAATCCATGGGCACTAAGTCAGGCGGCCTCGACGGCCAACGGCTGGGATCTTGGTTAGTTATTCAATTATTCTTAAAATTGGCTGCAAAAATTTGCTGATAACTTCAGCGTTCAGAGGCGGTGCGTCGTCTTGCTGGAAAAATATGTTTTCGAGTTCCATTAAGGGCATATCATCAATAAGTGGTCCAAAGCCTACTAGTTTAAAGTGGCGAACTTTTAAAAATTCTGTATTTCGAAGGGGATTATAACAAAATATCAGGTGTGCTATATTTTTGTGAAAGGTAGTTTTAAATTCTTTTCAGTTAATTAAACATATAGAGGGTGTCCCAAATAAAAAATCAATTTTTCTGTTGATAACTCTTAAATTATTAATTTTAAAAAAATTATACTTAAACCATTAAATTCTACGTAAAAAGGTGCTCTGGAAATGTTTTCATAGAAATACAAAATTTTCCATGGTAAAAAAGTTACAGCGATTTGTTAAAAATGCACATTTTTGAAAAACACCCCGTAACGCCGAAACGGTAACAGATATTGATGTGCGGTTTTCACCATCATGTTTTTGATGAAAATTGAGCTCCAGACACCGATATTAGTTTTCGTCTATCTCCTATAGAAAAGGGTGTTTCCATTTAAAAGCGTCGAATTTGACCCACCCTGTACACCCTCGAAACGAAGCATTTTAGGAGATAAATTTATACGAATCTTTTTACTTATTTTTATCTGCAGATCATGCTGTCGAAGTTTCTCGAATACAATTCGGAATCACCCCGTATATCCGTTTTAATAATAAAAATACATCTTTAAACGCACGTTCTAGACTTCTAAAAATGGAAAAAAATCCAAAGAGAGTATGAGTTTGAAGGAGAGAAGATCCAGCAGCGGCACTCTGGAAAAGAAAGTAAAAATACCCGCCAGCACCGAGTTTCATGGTTATTGCTTACTATTACTATTATTACTACTATAATATATGGAGTAATCAAATTGTGTAATTTCCTTAGTTTCGACTGAAGTTTCGCTCACTCACAAAGCGAACAAAAGAAAGTCTACAGTGGAGAACGCGACTAAACGTTCGGGCAGAAAAAGATCGATCAGCAATACGTCGGTGGACAGAAAAGATTCCAGAGCCAGCATCAAGAGCAGCTCTAGCTACAATCCGCCCTTACCCGACCTCGTTACTGACAATATGGAGTTGTGGAAACAGGTAAGAGCCAGTATCAGAATTTAGACGTACAGGGTGTTTCGAAACACTGTGCCATCTATCGTGGGGACGCATTTCTTCATGTAAAAATAAGATTGAAAAATGATGATTGAATGATTCCCAAGCAGCATTTGGACGTTGGGACAACGTTGTGTCACGCGACCAAACGTCGGGGCGCAACGTCGGCACAACCTCGTGCCAACCCTAGTCTGCACTAGTTTGGAGAATAATTTTTGGGTCGAAACGACGTTGGATACCGACGTTGGCTAGAAGCCTAATTTAGTACAAACTGCAACGTTGTTTAAAATCCTAATTCACAGAAATACAAAACTAATATGGCGTCTAAGTCGTGTTTTATCCTAAATTGGGATAATTGTAGTAAAAATATTATTTTTATGATTTAGTTAGAGACATATGTCAGATGGCAGTGAAGGAAAACAAAACAAAAGTATTTAAGTTTGGGGGATGTTTGAAGATCATAATTATTGAAACACTTTAACCGACTCTATAACTCGTTACCCAAGGCAAAAAAGTTAAACGCAAACAACTTTATTGATAAATGTATTGTTTCTACTTTGAAAAATACTAATGGGCCTTAAAATTAAAGAAGTTTTAAAAATTTTTTGAATTTTTTTACTAAAATGAGAATAATTTATTCCAAAAAAAAAATTGTTTCCGCCTGTTTTTTAGGGTCAAATATTTCAAGTTAATGTATTCAAAAAGCAGGAATTGCTATTTTAGGAACGAAATATTTTCTTATTTCACAACATGGCGGCTTTCACTTTGTTGTTTTGGGGATTAAGATGGAGTAGTTCGAGTAGTCGCATACTGGATTAATAAAGTCGCAGTTCGGCCTTAACAGGTAGTATACTAGTAGCAAGATTGCCTAATTTAGTCATCCTAGAGTTTAGCTGGTGCCGCCCTCTATAATCTAAATAAACGAGGGAGTGGATAAACTATCGGTAATATATGTCGATGTATATTTAAATTTAGTTTTATATGTACCTTTCTTATTTTTAATTAAGTTTTTTTATAAAAACAAAAACAGCACTGAACTGTCTGACTGAACAGAACAATGAAGTGAAAATTTAAGATTTAAGGTTATGGTTCAATACAGTTGCAAGAGAAGGTAGTGACTCGACGTCCTACCAATTAAGAATAAGGAAATCTAAACAACGTTGGAATTAGTAAAACAGACGACGTTTGCATAACGTTGGAATAGGTCCTGAAACTGACGTCAGGAAAACTCTATATTGTCCAACGTTGTAACTACGTTGTCCGAATCACCCTAAAGATCACTTAATAATAGGTTACAAGACAACGTTTATTCGACGTCGCAGAAGCTTCTACTTTGCTGTAGTACTAATCCAACGTCAGCACAACGTTATAAAAACGTTTAAATTTATTTTAATACCCAAGGTAGGGGGCTAACTATTGTTTGTAACTAATCCAACGTTGTGTTTAGTAAACATGTGGTCGCAAGTCGTGAAAATGCTACTTGGGTTGAAATATGAAAAATAAATCTTATTTTTACGCGAGGAAATGTCCCCACGAGAGATGGCACACGTTTTTTGAAACACCCTGTATATCGATATAGGCCATGCCTATATATATACATTGCCAAAATTATTGCATATATATCGTTTAAAAATATACGGAAAGGAATTTCAAGAATATCTATACTGATATATAAAATCCTTAAGTAGTTGTGTGACTGACATACTGATTAATCACGATCCTGCTCAAACCACTCAACGTAAGAAGCTCAATTTTTGCATACAGGTTGATTCTAGGGTGTAGAGGTTCGATAAGAAGGGATTTTTCGAAATTCCAGTCCCCTTCTACTTGAAAACCCCTCAAATATTACAATATTTTTATTTAAAAAAACGGTCAAGTTTCCAAAAATTGCTTAAAACACTTATATTTTATTCTGTTTTTTACATATTTTATAATTTTTTAAAATTGTATACAGGGTGTTTCGAAAAATCTGGTCATTAATTAATCACGATCCTGTAAAGCGCTTGACGTAAAAGTTGATTTTTGGAAAACAGATTGACTTTAGGGTGTAGAGGTTCGATAAGAAGGATTTTTTGAAACTCGAATTCTAAGGGGTGAAACTATCCCTCAAAATATTTCATAAAATATGACCACTGAGTAATCACGATTCTGCTTAAACTGCTTGGCGATGCCCACGTCGTCTCACAGCTTGAATTGAGGCTCGTGGAGGCAAGACAGACTGTTAATTAGTTGTGAGAAATAATTAAAATTGTTTTCAATATTTTCTGTTTAAAATGAAATTTGTTTTTGTTGATTTTCACTCATTATGAAATAAAATTATAATAACAGCCTAGTTGCACTTAGATTTTTAATATTATATTAGTCGTGTAGTAAGCCAATATGTCCAAAAATATAAAAAGAATCATATTAGGTACAAAATAAAATAAAAATATCCTTTGAATAAGAAGACTAAGGAAGGAGCATAATGCTATCCATGTATTCATGCATGGTGGGCGGAAATGCATGGTGGGGATCCTTGACAGTTCTGTTTGACGATTCATTTGACACATTTGAATTTGATTTGAAATTTTGTGGATTTGTCAGTCTTTACGGAGCTTATTTTATGTTATTTATATCACGATCCTGTAAAGCGCTTGACGTAAAAAGTTGATTTTTGGAAAACAGATTGTTTTTAAGGTGTAGAGGTTCGATAAGAAGGGATTTTTTGAAACTCAGAATCTAAGGGGTGAAACTATCCCTCAAATATTAAAATAACAGTGACACTATCGTGATTTATCGAAAAAGACTCTAAAATAGTGTATTGTGTAGCGTGCGGTAGATCTCGGCAAAAATTGAGGGAAATAATGGAACAACTTTTCGCTAGTATATGACTATATAATCACATACTGCTTAAACTTGACGATGCCCATGAAATTCACTTAAATTATATATTTTTCTTGCATTTCAGCTTTTTATTTATTACTTGTGAGAAAGATTAGATGTCAATAATTTAGATACGTTAATTTGACTTATTTGCTTCAGTAGCGTATCGGATGTTTGTGTTAATAAATACTTATTATAATTTATCTAGTTTTATTAGATTTTTATATTATTTATAACAATTTTAATAACTACCAACATTTATTCACAACGTAAAATAAAACAACAAATTATTGAGTCTACCCCACGTCTACCCTACATCATAGTTTTACATTTTTTAAATAAAATTAGAACGACACTGATAAACCGGAATTTAAGTCGGCCATATTTGAGGCCCATCGCGGTGTACCTAAGATTTTTGATATGCTCCTTCCTTAGTCTTCTTATTCAAAGAAAATATCTAATAAATATATGCAATAATTTTGGCCACATGTATAGTAAAAACTTTTCTGTTTTCTGTTCTAGTTTACTACATCTGTCAGTTATAAAAACACAGTTGAAGAATACAAATTCAACGAAAAAGAACTGCGTAGTCAGTTCAAAATCTATCTTGCCGAAGTGGATCGTTTAAATAAGCTAAAAGACACGCTTGATAAGTGCAGCCGAGATCTAGTTGTGGTAATGATTATAAAACCAGCAAAACAGATTCAAAAAATCAAATTATTTCGTATTAAAACTGTTTTGCGAGTGTTTTATATCTATAATTTCAGGCACAAACCTTTAGAAAATTCAATAGTAAAGACGAACTAGATGAAAATGGCAATTTGGTAATCAGTTTCAGCGAGAAATCGTGCCAGGATCAGTTGGAGAGCACGCGCGCTCAGCTTCTCGATCAGCAAGAGCAAACGTTAAAGTCGCAGGAAGAGTTTAAGATCTTTTTCGACAATCGACAAAGTTTGGTGAAGAAACTGCACGCGGATTTCGACGCGTATTGCGCGGAGCACAACAACATGCCTTGTTCGAATGTTGCCCTCGTCGAAAACGATTTGGTATATAAAAAATCGTCGGCTAAATCTAAAAGCGATTATATTGGTACAGTCAATATACAGTATATGCGCTCGGATTTAATTTACTCCCGTGTTAAAGTAATTTTTTTTTCATGTTTTAGCAGCAACTTTTTTCCATGAATGCTGATATTGATGCTGAAAAATTAGGCAGAACTGACGAAGAACTCGTCACTGAAGTTCCGCATTTAAACGAGAGAATTAAGATGATTAAGTCTCTTCAGGAACTGATGTTAAACGAGATGAAAAGGCGTCAGTACGCAAAGGAAAAAAGTAAAATTCAATGGAAAAATAAATAATCTTACATTACAATCGACCTTTTTATTTAAATTATTTTTCACATAATTCGTTGTTTTGCGCGCATCGCAGGTGAAAAAGAAACATCTTATTTTGGTTATTAATGAATTAAAGCTTATTTTTAATAATGAAAAAGATAGCTGGTAGTTATAGGACAAAAAAATATCCCAATAAATGAGCAGTTGTATTTTTAAAAGAATTTATAAAATTTGAATTGCATATTTTTTTACTGTAAGGATGCGTCTGTATATGGTCTGTATGACCATTGTATAACATTTCTTTAATTTGTTTCTAAACTAGATTTGGATTTCTACACAAAATAAAAATAACATCAAAATGGCCCAAATATGATGAAAAACCTAAAAAAACACACTTTTTAAAGATGCTTTATTAATCTATGGACGTAGGTTTTCATGTAAGTTTTACTCGCCCAACCCTGATATAATCAGCACATCCTCAAAGACATCGTTTTATTTAATTAGCTCTGTTATCTATGGTTTTTGTTCGCTTTAAACAAAGAATGGTAAAGAATATTATATTTTTAAGTTATGGTTTTATTATTCTTTGTGTTATGTAACCGGATTTATTTTATTTTAACCGTTTAGCAGGTGTTTCAAATTGTCCCGCTGATTTTGGGCGAACGAGGAATGTCAAAATGACATAGGGAAATTTCGCGCAAGCTCATTTGTTGGTGGAGGACTTTAATCTTTGGTAGAGGAAGTCATCCATTTTCTTTCTGTTCTCCCTACACCGGGTTCTGAACACGTGTGATTAGTAAAATTCACCAAATAATTGCAAAAAATCGTTTTGTTTTGGTCCGATAATATCAAACTGAAGTACTGTACTGCTCGAAAATGAACAAGAGTAGTGAGAAGGGGCCGAGAATGAGTGCCGAGAAGTTGAAGACTCAGTCTCAAGTGCGAATTGGAGGCAAAGGAACCCCAAGACGTAAGAAGAAGGTGGTTCACTCCACTCAGGCCACTGACGATAAAAAACTACAGTCCTCTTTGAAAAAGTTATCCGTAAATACAATTCCTGGAATTGAAGAGGTGGGTAATCTGTAATACATTCTGTTTTAGTAACAATTTGCTAATTAATATTTAAACATGTTTTTGACTAAGTTCAACATCGATTTTTAGGTAAATATGATTAAAGAAGACGGATCCGTCATCCATTTCAACAACCCCAAAACGCAAGCCTCTCTAGCGGCCAACACTTTCGCCATTACCGGTCACGGGGAGAACAAACAAATTACAGACATGCTTCCTGGAATTTTGAGTCAGCTGGGTCCTGAGGGCATTACTCAACTGAAACGCTTGGCCAATTCTGTAGCAAATGCTGGCGGTGTGAATAAAATTGTTCCCGAAGATGAAGAAGATGTCCCAGACCTCGTAGAAAACTTTGACGAGGCCAGCAAAGCAGAAGTCTCGAAGAAGGAAGAGGAAAAACCAAAAGAAAGTGCTTAAAAAGACTTTAACAATATTAGATTGGCAGGTAGAATTAGGTTTTAAGAAACTGACAAAATACCTGTATTAAAACATAACTAGTTCTTATGAATGATTGGTTCAAGGCTACATCTTTGTTCTTGAAATTAATATAAAATGGTAATGCCACCTACCGTAGGTTGACTTGTTCAGTTGGAGTTGCAACTCGCTTTTACGTTAGAAAAGTCAATAATTGTTTTGGTAAGAAGCTATTATTTTATATGTGAACGAAATAATCTGATGGTTTTGTGTTAACTCAATATTCAGAAATTGTTAATTTAAAATAACAAAAATATGTTAAAATTTGTATTAAGAAATATAGCGGTATATTTAAAAAATGTTTCTAGAATCCTGTTTTATTTCAAGATAAAAACTTTCCAAATTATAAACAAATTGGTTCGGTTTACCACAAAGTAGAATAAGTGGAGTTGTTTATGATCAAGAAAATTAAGATAAAAAATGTGGTTAGTGCACTCAAAAATATTTTTTAGATATACAAGGTGATTCAAGTATAAGGTGGTATTTTTAATAGAATTGGATATTACTATACTGCTTTTGTTCAGTGTTAGTAATTGATGTCAATTAATACCGGTTGGTTTTTAATAAGTATTTTTATATTAAATTTGAATCACTCTGGATATCGATGTCAATATTTCTAAAATGTGCTGCAATAAACTAACAAAAAATACATATATTCTTAATTTTAAAAAATTATTTTCCCCACTGTTATCGGCAGCATATCGGCAGTTGAAAAAATGAAAAAACGAAATTAGCATAGCCACAGCACCATTAAATATGAACTATGTGCCCATAGATAAGATATAATATAACAATAGAGAGGCCTATGGCCTATAAAACAGTTAAGGGGAAGATATTTCAACCTAACCTGTTTATATGCTGTTTATTAAAAAGTCAACAAACATGGCAAATTTATTGAAAAATCGAGTTGTTCAGCAACTTCAACACGTTAGGTGCCTACCACGATGGCAGCAGAGAACTACAAGAGTTACAGCTGCTGAGGACTATGCTAAATCAACCGATAGCATAACTTTATCCGAGCCCGTTTCAGAAGACAAAGATTTTAATCAAAATACCGAACAATCTTTGCAGAAAACTAGTGCAAAAGGCGAGAAATCAACGCAAGAGCCTTTGTCTACAATAAGTCATTTGAAGGGTATTCAGAAAAAAAGTGTCGAAGGGTTATCTGTTTCGTTTGATAAAGATGGAAATGTTGTATATACCAAAATGGGAAATAATGATATACGCATTAGCAGGCTAATGGCATTGGCAAAATCCAGCAATATGAAGGAAAAGAAAAAATTGATGCTGTTGGAGGGGAAGATTTTAATTAGAGAGGCTCTTCAATCTGGCTGCAATTTACAATATCTTTTGTTTAGCAGATTGAAAGAGGTAACATTTATTTGATTTTAACATTTAATATAAATCATAGACTGGGTGGTACATTGTTGTTTCAAACATAAGAAATACCATGTAAATTTCCAACTCCTTAAGGCCTCAACCTATGGTTTTTACAATTTGTTGTGCTGTTTAGTATGCCCAAAATACCCTTTTTTTAATTTAAAACTTGTAACAAACAGGCAAAATACCTAACGTATAAGAAATACAATTTGACATTATATACAAAATCATAGTTTTTTGACATACAAATAATCGTGTACTATTAATTTTAGGTTGAATGTCTGAAAAATTTCTTACCATGTAAGGATGTCCAAATTTATAAATTGCCGTACAAAGAAATTCAGTCGTGGTCTGATTTAACAATGTGCCCAGGAATAATGGGTAATTTTTTTCAGCTGAAATAATTGAAATGGAAAAAAAAGCTGAATTTTATTTTTCAGGTATATTTCAAATACCCGACACAGAAAGTTATAAGCCTATTGACCCTCTACCCATAACTGTGATTTGCGACAATGTTAGAGAACCCAGCAATTTAGGATCCATTTTAAGAATATGTAGTGGAGTGGGGTGTGAAAATTTAATTTTGACCAAAGGTTTGTTGCTAGCCACTGGCTTTTATTTATTGATAACAAGATATTTTTCAGGTTGTGTTAATGCTTGGAATACCAAAGTATTGCGAACTGGTAGTGGGGCTCATTTCAAGTTACACATCGTTAACAAAACCAACTGGAGCGACATTATAGCTGCACTACCTGACAACTATAGTTTATTTATAGCCGATAATAATGTGGAGCGTCTTTCAGGGGGCACAGATAAATCAATACCAGTCTTGCCTTATTACTCTGTTAACTTTAAGATGTCGAAACATATTGTTTTAATATTAGGTAAGTTTTTTTTATCACATTTTATTGCACATGAGGCAATCACCTAATTGGGAGTAAAAATTCAAGGCCAAATTCAATTTTTTGAATTAAAGTTGATATATTTATTTCATAATAATTAAATATAAATATTCCATTATTTATTTTTTTTATTTTTATATTTGTTTCATAAAAAATTCATGAAAATAGGGCTAAAAATAAAAAAAAATAACAAAAAAATGACTAAAAATGTTTCCGTTGCATTATTTCACTCTATTATTTTTTTAGGTGGTGAAACGCATGGTATAAGTCCTGAATCCTACGCACTAGCTGAAGAAAAGAAAGGAATTCGTCTAAATATTCCTTTACACAATGATTTAGATAGCTTAAATACAAGTATAGCCTTAGGAATTATTATCTTCGAAGTCAAACGTCAATTGAGCAATTTACACACTGACAATCTACATTACGATATAAGGGATATCTGTACAAATAATTTATAATTTTTTTTTTCATGTTATTAAGATCAATAAATAAGATGTTTATATGTACGTTTTTAAGTTTTAATTGTGACAATAATTATAATTATTTATTATAATTATTGTTATAAACCAGAGATAAACACACAGCTAATAGGTACAAGATGATCGAAAGAAACTTATTTTACTTATTAATATATTTTTTCTTGTAAATAAAGGATTTTTCAGCTTAATTAAATATCAAATTTGAAAATTGTGACGCCAAAAGTTGAACAGATACATCCGGTAAGAGCTGTCAACGTTGAGTCAAGTTAATGACTTATGAAGTTATTTTTTATATAATTTATCTCATATTTCTTACTATTTAACTATATAGAATTAGTTTCTTATTAAACTAAGGGATATTTATTGAACAAAAACACTTGTTTCTTAATAATTTATTAAAATATTAAAGAAATGCACGATTTCATAGTTCATCTAATTATGTGTGTACCAGATAATTTCAATATAAAATAAGTTTTGTATGACATTTTATACTGGAGGGAATAAATGCAAATAAAAACAAATCTTTTAATTAATTTAAGAAGCATATTCTACTGAAATTTTAATAAAAAACCATCCATGTTTATTAAAAAAAGTTAAAATCGAGGCATCCAAGAGCAAAAAATACTCGATCGTGATTGGTCAGTTTCGGTCGCGTAGAGATTTTGAATTTTATTCTCGTTCGATGTTGTCGGATTGTTAAAAAATGCCGAAAATCTTTTTTTCTGTATGATTTTTGTGAAATTATATTAGTTTAAATTGATCACTGACACTATAGTAAGGGCCATTTCTATATATTTTTAATAAAACAAGTACTAGTAATGTTGTTTTGTAGAAATTTCTTTTATTTCTTCTTGTAACTACGTACTAACATTATAGTCTTTATTTTTGGTTTCGATGTATTTATAGCATTAAAAATATATTTAAACAGCTTCATTTTATGTTTATTTCATGATTTTTGTGTGTTTATGTTTATAATTACTTATTTGTTTCTTATTATTTATGACAATAAATATTTTACCTTACGTAAAAAAACGATATCAGTGGAACGTATTGAGTAAATAATAACTTTTGAGAAGAAAATTAAGCTTAATTTAGAAGAATTTTCCTATAAACAATTTTATTAGTAATAAATAAATTAATTTTATGAGCAGCTTAAAATTTACGAATGACTTCAATCTGGCAACGCCGGTCCTCCTTTTATCGTTTGCAATCGAAGGATCCGTACGTCCTCTCGTCGGTTGCATGGATTTCTTAATTTTCTCACGAAAAAGTGCGTTTAGTGTACACAATTTATGCGTAATCTGTTACTAGTGCCCTGCTTAGCCTCCTGAAAAAGTGAGTACCCATAATTTTATGTATTTTTTGGGATATTTTAGTTTAAAATTTTGGGATTTCGCAATATCCATCTGGCTGCCTTCTTCTCAATGTTCCCCATTAAGTTATTAATTTTTAAGAATATTGTTTAAATAATATACGTAGATTAATAAATAAGTATGTAAAACTATGTATTTTTGGTACTTTCTATACTGCGTGTTACATAAGGGTAAAATAGTACTACAGTTTTGGTAAATTACGTAATGTATCTTTCATTATTTGTTTATTTCTTTCGGCTAAGGAATGTTTAAATAAAATGGCCGCCTGTTGGAATTCGATGTCTTGATTTTTTCTAAATTGCTATTTTTAATTTAAATTTCTTTTTATAGGACATACTTAGAGTTTTCTTTATTTTTAAAAATATAATATGCGCATTTTAATAATATTTTGAATATAGGTATATAAGTTCATTAGGAATTTTATTACGTATTTTTTTTATTTAAGAATCTTGAATCCTACATATATTAGGTTTCAGCATGTTAAAAAATAGTATTAATGTTGACAAATGATTTTGCTAATTCAGTATTAGTTGTAAATTTGCATTGAAGAAATAAATCAATTGTTACTGAATTTTTATAAAAATTAAAATATTTCAAAAACAGTCAGTATGATTTTGAGGTAAATTTTGATAGAATATTTTTGTGTCTTCATAGTAGAAACTAAAAATGTAATAATATATATAGGATGTCTCAGTGTTAAAAAAATATAACTTTAATATTTTTTATTTATTTGAAACACTGTAGGTTTAAGTTTTAGCTCTAAATAATATATGTTACAACTCTAAAAACTCCTTGTGTATTTTTATTTTTTATGTGTTACATCATGGGAAAAATTCTTTGGATTTTGACCATATTCATCAAATTTATATCCCTTTTTTCTATGTCATATACCTAACATCTTTATATTTTTGACATTTTTGGTATAATAATCAAGAAAAAATCTTATAAAATATTGCTGAGGTATAAATGGAGCATCTCCTTTTTCATATTTAAAATAAATATACCTATTTATATATTGTCGTAATATTTTTATAGATGTTCGATAATATTTTTATAGGTATTCCAATATTTTTTTCTTTTTTTAGGCGCGTTATATTAATACTACAACACCACACACTCCTTCCCCACTCACACGAGCATTGCTAGCTCTCTGTGTTGGTTAATAAAATTTCCTAATTCAACATTAGTGAATTTCGTTAGCTGATGCGGTTGGTTAACAGTGTTTTTGTCGGTGTGGATCCCCGGCTTAAGATGACTCCAGAGCGCGGCGCGGCCTTCCCCAAGAGAGGAGACTTCTTGGGTCACCCCCTAACCCCGATGTTCGGGCATCGATGACCTGTGTAGCATGCAGAGGTACCCAAGGGAGTCACCACCCTCTGATTTACGAGCTAGGTGTTCTAATGCTAGAGGCTTCGGCCGGATACAACCTGGCACCCAAGCTCCGAGATTTCTTCGTGCACGTATTCCGTGACCCTCGAAGAGGCAGGGGGCGGGATATCGGACACATTGAAGATGATGAGGGGGGTCCGCCTGTAGGGGGTCCCGGTGGATGTCCGTCCGACGGGTGACGAGGGTGGCCCCAGACGAGGCGGCTTAATTGGGATGGGAACTGACTGGTGAGGCTTAATCGTCGACCAATGGGTCGAATCTGCATAAGGAAGGCAACCAGCACACACTCGCAGGCGGGTCGTGGAAACATTTTTTTGTTTTTTCTCTTGGTCTGCCCCGCGTCGAATTTTGAAGGCAGAAAATGTCGGGAGGAGGCGAGCATAACCAGGCCTAACTTAAACCTGTTAAAAGTAAGTCTAATTTTTTTATTTTACATTTAAATTGTAAACTTTTACTGTACTCTCTACCAAATAACTTTTTTATGCCACCATGTAGCAATCAAAATTCTTTTCATATAAGTGTTGTATATTTTAGTTTTTTTGTTACATAAGCTTCAATTTAAAGTAGAATATCTTGTATAGTAATTAGAGCAACTTTTTTAAAACTTATAGTAGATATAAGTTTAAATTATAATTTAATTAATTTAATTTAAAATAATTTTCTAATTTAACTTGTAGTTAATTATAAAACTAATTTTTTTTCATTACTTATTTTTTTTCATCTTTTTAGGACAACCCGGGTTCGCAGCGCGATTTTAAAAAACAAGAATGGAGAAGTCAGAAATTCTATATACATGCTGCATATGATCAGTCCCAAAAAAATTCGGATTGTTCCAGGCACCGTCGAATACCTGGAAAACGTGTTTATTGTCAACTCTACAGGATCGACCGAAATCCATGGAGTTGGGGGCATTCGATGTGCCCCATAGCAGTGAGACGCCACTGTTTTTTTCGCCGTATAATTATTATGGTGGGACTGAAGATGAACTTAAGCAAGATGCGATGGTGAGTTTTCATATTTTTACATTGTTTTTTTTTGTTGTCTATAGCTTGTTTTTTGTTTCTTCTAGCATATGTATTTGTTAGAAATATTCTAATATTATTTTTTTTTCTCTTACAGGTGATACAGTATGGCTTGGAGAACTTCAAAAGTCGGTTCGCGTCGTGGTTCCAAAGCAGTAACTTTAGGTTCTCTACATTTACAGAATGTCGCATTAAGTACTCATTTTTTAATTTGCAATTTTTACATTCATTTTTACTTTTTTTCTTACTCTATACAAGGCTTTAATATAAAGTTTTTTTAGTAATAATAAATGGGTAATAAAAAAATAACTCTAAAGAGAGATTTCAACCTTGTCAAAGAAATTTAATAAAAAAAAAAAGAGATAAATAACTTACCATTGATGAAGGACTGCGACCACAGTAACAGCTATTCATGTATACAGTCTAAAAATCCAGTTCTTCCTCTTCATTTTTCCTGCAAGTTTTCATTCCATTTTAAAGCCTTTTTGGATGTCCACCATAATTGTTATCTGCAACTAGTACTACTTGTTAATTTCTAACAGCAATTGTACAATTGAAGAAAAATAATGCACAAGTTTCATTCCATTTTAAACAGCTTTTTTCTGTCAACAATAATTTTTGCAGATAGTATGGCTTGTGGATTTTTAACAGCAATTGTCCCATCGTATACCTTAAAAATTCCCAAAAAAAATTAGGTAAATTTTTTTTAATTAAAAAAAAATTTTTGTAGATTTCTGAAAACAAGATTAATAAAAACAAAAAATAAAAAGATTAAACAAAATTATATTTACAAAAATATATATTTAGGGCGTTTATTCTAGTGGGAACTTAATATATCGTCAAGGTGTGGTGTTGCGATTTTTGTAATTTTAAACCCAAACAGTTTTGAAATGTTGACAATTTGGCGAAGGATTTTTTTAAATAGTTAAATGTGTGTTGTAATCAGTAAAATTGGTGGAGAAAATAAATCCGGTAAGTATTTTATCGTGACTTTAAATTAGCGGACCCATGTAACCCGTAACAATATGCAACCAGTAATACGGTATCAACATTTTATTTTGGTCCTGCCCTATTTTTAATAGTTGTTGGCTGTTCTAATGTTGGAGCAAAAGCGCTCGAATATTAGAAAAATTTTCAAGCTGTCCAATGAAATTTTATAAGATTAGATAATAACTTACCAATTGATGAAGAACTGGATCCGCTCTAACAGCTATTAAGTAACAGCAGTTCAAAATGGTTTTTCTTAATTTCTTCTGCACAAGTTTCATTCCATTTAAAGCTTTTTTCTATCAACCATAATTTTTGCAGATAGCATGGCTTGTGGATTTTTAACAGAAATAATAAAAAAAAAAAAAAAAAAAAAAAATTCCAAAAAAATTATTAAGTAAATTTTACTGTACTAATTTTTGTAGATTTCTGAAAACAAGATTAATATTAAAACAAAAAATAAAAAAAATTAATATTTAACAAAAATATTATTTTATGGGTTTATTAATAGTGGAACTTTATAGTCAAGGTGTGTGTGACGAATTTTGTAATTTTAAACCAAACAGTTTTATGTTGACAATTTGGCGAAGGATTTTTAAATAGTTAAAATTGTGTTGTAATCAGTACAAATTGTGAGAAAATGAGAGGAGAGTGCGGTGAGTGTATCGTGAGTTTAAATTAGCGGACCCATGTAATCCGTACCTATATGCAACCAGTAATACAGTATCAGCATTTTATTTTATACTGCACCTTCTTTTAATAGTTGTTGGCTGTTCTAATATAGGAGCAAAAGCGCTCGAATATTAGAGAGAGTGTTTAAAAAATTTTCAAGCTGTCCAATGAAATTTTAATAAGATAGATAATAACTTACTCATTGAGAAGAACTGCGATCGCTCTAACAGCCTATTAGTTAACCAGCAGTTCAAAATGGTTTTCCTCGATTTCTTCTGAACAAGTGGGTTGTTCATTCATTTAAAATCTCTTTTAATATCAACCAATATACATATTATTTGCACCTAGTATGTCATATCGGTTTCTAATAGCAATTGTCCTATCGTATGCCTAAATAAAAAAAATATTAGGTAATTTTTTATTATAGCAAATTTTGAAGCTATCAGAAAAATAAAGACATAACATTAAATTATGTTAATATTTACAACTATATAACATAACGAGAAACTAAATAATAGACATTTTTTATATTAATTTTGAATAAGTTAATAAAAGGTTATATAAATTAAAAAAAAACTTATTGAATTAACTTCCGAAATTATATAAAAAATTGTAAATTTTCCTTGATAAGAAAATAAAGCATTATTATAGTGAGTTAATAATAAACCAAAAAATAAATATCTAATTTACTAGATATATAGAAAAAGAAAAAAATAATATTTAGTAATAACTCGTAAATTTATTGTGTTATTTTGGTGATTACTTTAATAATTTTGAAATAAATTTAAAGATATGCAACCAGTAAAACACTGTTAGCATTTTATTTTTTTCCACTTTAACTGGCCATAACTTTTTAATTTTTTGAGCTCTAATATTAATTAAAAAAACAATTATATTAGTTTTCCAGTCAAGTTTTAATGCGGTTTTATTATTATAAATGTCATACACTCTCAAGTATCACCCAGTTATTGGTAAAACTGTATATTTTTAAGTGAAATGTCCTATAAATTAAAAAAAGAGAAACAAACATAATAATTTTGGTGTATTTTTTATTAAATTCTGATAAAACTATTACAATGAAAGGGCACCAGTGTCTTTCAGAAATTAAAAAATGTGCCACCATATACTTTTAATGTATAGGGTCTTCCATTTAAAAAAATATGCATTAAAACTTGAGCTAAAACTTTATAATTTCTTTTTTTTAATGAATGTTCTAGCTTCTAAAATAAAAAAAAGTTAAAACCTGTTAAAATTTAGAACAAAATAAAATGCTAACACTGTACAAACTGCAGAGTATGAATACTCTGCAAAATTTAATTATTTGACAGAATTTTCAAGCTTATCAATGCCATTTTATGACAATATATACAGGGTATTTCACGTAACTAGTCCATTAAAAATGTTTTAAAATGAAATTTAGTCCAAATTAAACTAGTTATAGACTTAGAAAAATATATACAGTAAAACACTTTTAATGAACCAGTTGTATGAAAATCCCTGTATATAAAATGATCAAAATAACTTACCATTATTAAAAGGCAACAGATGTCGAGCCCGACCCTGGTTCTATTAACTTTACATCCTGAAACGACTGACATTTTTCTGTATCCAATCAAAAATGTTCCTTCAAAGCTGCAACTTGTTCGTTGAGTTGTGACAGCAGCTGTCAAAATGTCCATTACCATTTTGTTCAGCTCACTAAAAGTACAAAAAAAAATTAAAAGATAAAAAAAATTAACTAATAAAAAAAAATTATGACGTCAGTTTGTTCATACTAAATTTATCATAATTTTCAACCTTGTCAAAGAAATTTAATAAAAAGAAAGAGATAAATAACTTACCATTGATGAAGGACTGCATCCACTCTAACAACTATTACGTATACAGTCTAAAATGGTTTTCCTTTATTTTTCCTGCAAGTTTCATTCCATTTAAAGCTTTTTGATGTCCACCATAATATATTATCTGCAACTAGTACTACTTGTTAACTTCCTAACAGCAATTGTACCGTTGTATACCTAAAATTGAAAAAAAATATTAAATAATTTTTTATATCAATTTTTTAAAACATAAAGAAATATTCAAAATTATGTAAAAAAATAATAGCTATTTTTTATATAAATTTAAATAAGTCCTATTAAACAAACAATAAACAATACAGATCTTAGATAGACTTAAATTAGTAAATTTTCTCTAATAAAAAATAATTATAATTAATATAATATTTGCGGTTTTAATGATCGAAAAAAATATAAATAAGGTATCTACCTTACTAAAAATATCAAAATAAAAAAAATCAACTTATATTTACCCGGTTTGTCATTTTATTGCGTGTATCTTAGTGGAAATTTAAATAATTATTAAAAAAAGATTTAAAAACTATGCATTTTTTTTCAAGATCGCTGATATGCAACCAGTAATACAGTATCTGTATTTTATTTTGTCCTGCTTTTAAGTCTTTTTTATTCTTGTTTTAGTTCACAAAAGAAAACAGAAATAGAGCCTGTTAATATTGAGCCAAAAGAGCTTGAATACGATGGAAAATTTAATTTTTTTATAAGATTTTTAAATTTTATAAGAATAAGTTGAGAGGCATAACTTACCCTTATTAAAAGGCAACAGGTATTGAAGTTAATCCAGTAAATGGCATTTTCCTGTGTCCATTAAAGATTTTCCATTAAAACTGGAACTTGGACTGGAAACAACTGTCAAAACGTCCATTAATACCAATTTGTATTGCTTACTAAAAATACAAAGAATAAATAAGTAAATTTTTATAGTCAGTTTCTTCACATTTTGGAATAAAAAAATATGTTTTTTAATATGTTAGGTAGATATTAAAAAATAAGCGCAATAGTAACTCTTTAAAATATTGTCAAATATTCATAGATTTTTACAAAAAGAAAACATACTAAATAAAATTAAAATTGTTTGATACAAATTTGTAAATAACTACAAAGATTGAAAAAAATATATTAATATATTTTCAATCTCAAACATATTTTATTTTGAATTTGAAGCCTACAATTTTGTAGTTAAATACAAAAATTGTAGCCATAAAAAATAATAAAAATAACTTACCATTTTTATAGCATAATGGTAATGGAGGCCAATCAATCTTAGTACTATTGATTGTATCTTGAAATTGACATTTGTGGACAAGTTTTTCACTATCGTTTCATTCAAAACATTTCTTGACATTTGCAGATTTGTAACAGCAACTGTTAACGCCCAGTACATCACTCGAACAGATATCTAAAAATTAAAATAAATAGGAAAAATTGTAGTATCAAATTAGATTAATTTAAATAAATAAAAACAATAAAGATAATTTTCAAACGTTCGAGAAGCAGCCGCTATCTAAAATACGGTTAGTTTTTGAATAGCAAATATTGACAAAATGGTGAAGGATTTTTAAATAGTTAATTATGCGTGTATATAGTGAGAAAATAAATTCGTTAAGTATTTTATCGTGAGTTTAAATTAGCGGACCCACAATCCATAACAATACCTATTAAAATATATGTGTATAAATTCAAAATATTAAACTTGTAAAACTTAAAAAAAAGAACATGATTTGTTAAAACTTACCATTTTTGAAAGATATCTGTGTTGTGGAAGCCAATTTAAGGTCCTGGTACTACTGCAGCCTAAACTGGTCTTTTATGAGCTTCTTCCCAGTTTAAATTATGTACAAACTTCTTTGGAGTTAGTAATAATTCATACAAGGTGTTATACCAGCTGCCATTTTACATTTCCACCAATAGATAGGCTTGTATAATACGCAAATAAATGAAACTTGATGTCCAAGATATCAATAACATCTATAAAAAAATAAAAGTTGTGATAAGTATTTACTTTTTGTAACTAGATGAAAAAAATTACCTTAATACAGTTGCACCAAATTTCATTCAAAAAACTACCATTACAGCGAACAAAATCCTCCTCCTTTCCTCAAAAATTTTCTATCTCTTTCCTTCTATTTCAAAGCAATCCTCTTCCATCTTCTTTGTCCTCTTCTATTTTCCAACTCTCACCAATTCTTATTCAACTACTTATATAACTAACTTATACAAATTTCAGGCGTCTTACAAACATTTTTAAAAAAGGGGGAAAAGGGATATCATGCTACAACAAACGACTACGCTAGCGCACCTACCTAAAAAAACACTTTTTTAGTAAAAGAAAATGATAAATATAAAGTTATATAAATTTACCTGATGGCATCTAGAAGACGGCCCTAATCCTGCTGTTGTCCCCCCAAAAAAGTCATTCCAAAGCAGTTTAGTACTAAAAAGATTTATGCAGGAACAAACTGATTTTAATTTTAGTAACAAAAATAAATTACTAATACTTTAATTCTCATTATAATGTAAAATTACATTATTTACGTTTAATTAAAATCACCATTAAAAAAATTAAACAATATTATCAATTTTAAAATAAGACCTCAGTTATTTCCAAATATAATAGAAAAACAATATGCTACCTAATTGTGTCTCTTTAGAGTTATTTTTTTATTACCCATTTATTATTACTAAAAAAACTTTATATTAAAGCCTTGTATAGAGTAAGAAAAAAAGTAAAAATGAATGTAAAAATTGCAAATTAAAAAATGAGTACTTATGACATTCTGTAAATGTAGGGAACCTAAAGTTACTGCTTTGGAACCACGACGCGAACCGACTTTTGAAGTTCTCCAAGCCATACCGTATCACCTGTAAGAGAAAAACCTGAAACAAAAAACAAGCTACAGACAACAAAAAAAAACAATGTAAAAATATGAAAACTCACCATCGCACCTTGCTTAAGTTCATTTTCAGTCCCACCATAATAATTATACGGCGAAAAAAACAGTGGCGTCTCACTGCTATGGGGCACATCGAATGCCCCCAACTCCATGAACGTCGGTCGATTCTGTAGAGTTGACAATAAACACGTTTTCCAGGTATTCGACGGTGCCTGGAACAATCCGAAATTTTTTGGGACTGATCATATGCAGCATGTAGACAGATTTTCTGACTTCTTCATTCTTGTTTTTTAAAATCGCGCTGCGAACCCGGGTTGTCCTAAAAAAATGAAAAAAAAATAAGTAATGAAAAAAAAAATTAGTTTTATAAGTAACTACAAGTTAAATTAGAAAGTTATTTTAAATTAAATAATTAATTAAATTAGAATTTAAACTTATATCTACTATATAAGTTTTAAAAAAGTTGCTCTAATTACTATACAAGTTATTCTACTTTAAATTGAAGCTCATGTAACAAAAAAACTAAAATATACAACACTTATATGAAAAGAATTTTGATTGCTACATGGTGGCATAAAAAAGTTATTTGGTAGAGAGTACAGTAAAAGTTTACAATTTAAATGTAATATAAAAAAATTAGACTTACTTTTAACAGGTTTAAGTTAGGCCTGGTTATGCTCGCCTCCTCCCGACATTTTCTGCCTTCAAAATTCGACGTGGGGCAGTCCAAGAGAAAAAACAAAAAAATGTTTGCACGACCCGCCTGCGAGTGTGTGCTGGTTGCCTTCCTTATGCAGATTCGACCCGTTGGTCGACGATTAAGCCTCACCAGTCAGTTCCCATCCCAATTAAGCCGCCTCGTCTGGGGTCACCCTCGTCACCCGTCGGACGGACATCCACCGGGACCCCCTACAGGCGGACCCCCCTCATCATCTTCAATGTGTCCGACATCCCGCCCCCTGCCTCTTCGAGGGTCACGGAATACGTGCACGAAGAAATCTCGGAGCTTGGGTGCCAGGTCGTATCCGGCCGAGGCCTCTAGCATTAGAACACCTAGCTCGTAAACCAGAGGGTGGTGACTCCCTTGGGTACCTCTGCATGCTACACAGGTCATCGATGCCCGAACATCAGAGTTAGGGGGTGACCCAAGAAGTCTCCTCTCTTGGGGAAGGCCGCGCCGCGCTCTGGAGTCATCTTAAGCCGAGGATCCACACCGACAAAAACACTGTTAACCAACCGCATCAGCTAACGAAATTCGCTAATGTTGAATTAGGAAATTTTATTAACCAACACAGAGAGCTAGCAATGCTCGTGTGAGTGGGGAAGCAGTGTGTGGTGTTGTAGTATTAATATAACGCGCCTAAAAAAAGAACAAAATATTGGAATACCTATAAAAATATCGAACACCTATAAAAATATTTCGACAATATAGATAGGTATATTTTAAAGAGATGCTCCATTTATACCTCAACAATATCTTATAAGATTTTTCCTGAGGAAAGATGTTATATGACATAGAAAAAAGGGGTATAAATTTGATGAATATGGTCAAAATCCAAAGAATTTTTCCATGATATAACACATAAAAAAATAAAAATACACAAGGAGTTTTTAGAGTTGTAACATATATTATTTAGAGCTAAAAGTTAAACCTACAGTGTTTCAAATAAATAAAAAATATTAAAGTTATATTTTTTTTAACATTGAGACATCCTATATATATATATTATTACATTTTTAGTTTCTACTATGAGGACACAAAAACATTCTATTAAAATTTACCTCAAAATCATACTGACTGTTTTTGAAATATTTTAATTTTTATAAAAATTCAGTAACAATTGATTTATTCTAAGAGATAAATTATATAATTGATTTATTTCTTCAATGCAAATTTACAACTAATACTGAATTAGCAAAAATCATTTGTCAACATTATAACTATTTTTTAACATGTAATATTACATAACGCGCTGTAAAAGAGAAATATATTTTAAAATAGAAAATGCTGAAACCTAATATATGTAGGATTCAGGATTCTTAAATGAAAAAAATACGTAATAAAATTCCTAATGAACCTATATACCTATTTAAAACGTAAATACAAAAAACCTATATGCCCATATTATATTTTTAAAAATAAAGAAAACAAAATTTAAATTAAAAATAACAATTTAGAAAAAATCAAGACATCGAATTCCAACAGGCGACCATTTTATTTAAACATTCCATGACCGAAAAAATTAAACATAAAATGAAAGATACATTACGTAATTTACCAAAACTGTAGTACTGTTTACCCTTATGTAACACGCAGTATAGAAAGTACCAAAAATACATAGTTTTACATATTTATTAATCTACGTATATTATTTAAACAATATTCTTAAAAATTAATAACTTAATGGGGAACATTGAGAAGAAGGCAGCCATGATGGATATTGCGAAATCCAAAAATTTTAAACTAAAATATCCCAAAAAATACATAAAATTATGGGTACTCACTTTTTCAGGAGGCTAAGCAGGGCACTAGTAACAGATTACGCATAAATTGTGTACACTAAACGCACTTTTTCGTGAGAAAATTAAGAAATCCATGCAACCGACGAGAGGACGTACGGATCCTTCGATTGCAAACGACAAAAGGAGGACCGGCGTTGCCAGATTGAAGTCATTCGTAAAATTTAAGCTGCTCATAAAATTAATTTATTTATTACTAATAAAATTGTTTATAGGAAAATTCTTCTAAATTAAGCTTAATTTTGTTCTCAAAAGTTATTATTTACTCAATACGTTCCACTGATATCGTTTTTTTACGTAAGGTAAAATATTTATTGTCATAAATAATAAGAAACAAATAAGTAATTATAAACATAAACACACAAAAATCATGAAATAAACATAAAATGAAGCTGTTTAAATATATTTTTAATGCTATAAATACATCGAAACCAAGAATAAAGACTATAATGTTAGTACGTAGTTACAAGAAGAAATAAAAGAAATTTCTACAAAACAACATTACTAGTACTTGTTTTATTAAAAATATATAGAAATGGCCCTTACTATCGTGCCAGTGATCAATTTAAACTAATATAATTTCACAAAAATCATACAGAAAAAAAGATTTTCGGCATTTTTTAACAATCCGACAACATCGAACGAGAATAAAATTCAAAATCTCTACGCGACCGAAACTGACCAATCACGATCGAGTATTTTTTGCTCTTGGATGCCTCGATTTTAACTTTTTTTAATAAACATGGATGGTTTTTATTAAAATTTCAGTAGAATATGCTTCTTAAATTAATTAAAAGATTTGTTTTTATTTGTATTTATTCCCTCCAGTATAAAATGTCATACAAAACTTATTTTATATTGAAATTATCTGGCACGCACATAATTAGATGAACTATGAAATCGTGCATTTCTTTAATATTTTAATAAATTATTAAGAAACAAGTGTTTTTATTCAATAAATATCCCTTAGATTAATAAGAAACTAATTCTATATAGTTAAATAGTAAACAATATGAGATAAATTATATAAAAAATAACTTCATAAGTCTTTAATTGACTCACGTTGACCACTCTTACCGGATGTGATCTTTCAACTTTTTGCGTCACATGTTTAACACAGAAATTTGAAATTTAATCGTAATTATTGAAAAAATCTTTTATTTACAAGAAAAAACTATATTTCATAAGGTACAGGATTAGAGATAAAAGCATTTATTCACTTAGCGACAACTATAATATTACAGTCGCGCTACTTTTGCTCTCCTGAATACTGGATAAATTTCTTTTATCCCGGACTGAATTTTATCACCCCAAACCACTGCAAATGTCTTTAGATACAAATTTGATTCTATTTAAAAACAACGTCTGTTATAAAATATATGGTTATTCTTTTATCCATTTATAAAACTTTCTTCATCAGGAGGATTAAAAATTAACAACTAGTATATTGTTTTAGGCTGTATATTCTCGCTTTTCGATAGTTCTATCTATATGCACTCTCATTCGCGTCTAGTGCCTATGTTAGCTGTTTTTCTAAGTTTCCCACGTCAGCCAGCATCCTCTATTAAAGAACGCCAGTGAGTCACTGTACGCTGATACTGTTAGCATATGATAAGATTTTATTAATTTATATCCAAGATGTTAAAAATCACCGTTGTCATCGAACACATGTTTATTTAAAACAAAAATAGTTTTTAGTTCTAAACCTATACGAAACAATATTTTTTAATAAAAAAAAAAAAATAAATGCATATATAAGTAATCGCATTACAGACAAGGCACTAAAAATCATTTTTAGTATCACAGGCTCCACTTAGATAGATTACATTTGGTCCTTCGAGCCGGATTAGATGTGATACCAGCCTTTTTTTCTTGGAAGTTTTCATTGTCGAAGAAAAACGTACTATTGCCGACCTGCCGTATTTAGAAGTTTACACTCTCTTTCTGTTTTTAAGTCTTTCTGCAACGGCATGGATTGTTTAATTATGGTTTGGGTGCTTGTTGAAGCGCTAGCTCAATTATATGCAACGTGAGTTACAGTCTCCCCGTTAAGGATGAATAGGGATATACTATATTTTACTATGCTTTTGAGAATTTTTTGGGTTGTTCTAGTGTTTGTTTATCTTATTCAGTCTTTGTTAGCGAGTAACAAATGTCGAGAGAACTTTGTAAATCGTAAAACGCACAGTCGCACCGTTTTTATTAGAGGGCAATTAACCCGTCTCAGGAGCTATTTAGCATCAGTTGATTCCGAAAATCTCACGGATTTGGTGCTAAATCAGTTCTCCAAAGATAGATTTGATAAGGCGCAGAACCTTTTTCCTGTGCTCAATTTGATGAATATCTATGAGAATTGAAGGCATCTGCTTGGTATCAGACGAATCAACATATAAAAAAGATTTATAGATATCTAGATAATGCAAGAGTATGGTCGGAAATTTAACACTGTATATTTCCCAATTATTAAGTCAATTAAAAAATATATTGCTTTCCTGTATAGTAAAATATTCTAATAGTGAAAGGTTTTCTCCGCCTGCGTTTGTTCAGTCTCCTAGACAATCCAGCCAGATTTAAAGTTACCAAAATTAAAAATTTAATTAACTTTTAATGATTCATTTGAAAGTGGTATAGAATTTTCGCTTGATGCATTTCACAGACAATTAGTGCAATTCAGATAATATTCTCAGTTACTAGTTATGTCCGTGAATAGGTATATATTAATTTAAATTGTTGTTTTACAAATGACGCCAATTACAAGTTATTAGACAAAATTTTATACCCAGTTCTGATATCATTATTTGATCTTGCCTTGGAATCTGGCTTATGAAAAGTTTTGAAAATAATAACGATTGATTTATATATAATTAAAATACAAATGCATGTGTGAATTAGTCCGAATAATTAAAGAACTCGTCCATGCCAAATTGTAAGCCAAATTTTTAGTGTGCCATTAATTTAACATAAAATTTAAGTCTTTAAAAAGTTGTCTGCAGCGACACGTAAAATTGGATTACTGTTAACTTGTTTATATGCGTGTTTCAAATAAATTTTGATGGGAATTAACTCGAAACGGAATGTGGTACAGTCACTATTGTACCCTATCAAACTGTGCAGGACAATTTTTACTAGATTCATCTGATGTAAATTGATACTTCCTTAAAACAAAATGTGAGATATTAGAGAAAATTAGTATCAAATATTTCGTATAAAAGGATATAATAAAATAGTATTATAATAATAATTAGATACAATAGAGCTCTACATCGTATAAACTTTCTTGATTGAGTCTACATGTAATAATAAAATCCTCATCGAACCTACAAATAGTTTTCCATCTTTAAAAAAATTATACCATACACATGAGTTCACGAAATGAAGGCCTTTTAAAAGAATTAATATTGCAAAAATGTGTGTTATAATAATACGAATCATCAGAAAAGATTCATGTTCCCAATTTCTCTCTGTGTATTTCCATTGTCCGGACAATATGTTAATCCTCTAAAAAACCATAATTCTTTTATATTATTTTGTTAATTCGGTTAGAACAACCTCATCAAAATAATTTACTTCACAATACTTCCCTATAGTCAGGTACTACTACGAGCAAATATCAGCTACGGCATTCATTACTAGCTAAGAATATTCTGTGCCTACTCCTCAATAGTAGACTGAAGTATGAGTGTGAAATAAACGAAACTTCTTACAGCTCCAAAAAATTCCTTTACCGTATTGGTTAATTCTGGACCATATTGATGAATCAGCTACAAAATGCGCTTGCACACTACGATTCTATCCGAACAGCCAAAAGTTAATTAGTTTTAGGCTCAATGGAAGATCTTGGTTAGTTCGTGCTCTGCTTGATCCTGGTTCCCAAAGTAATTTCATTTCTCAAGAATTGGCTGAAAGGTTGCAACTTCCACAATGTCCTGTCGAAATTTAATACTTACGGGAGGTGAGAGACACATATCTACTGAAGTCAATTCTTAAAGTGAATCTCACGATTATGTCCAATTATTATGACTACTAAAAAAATATATGTTGTAGTATATTTTTCTAAAATAAATTTTTTTTTTTTTTTTTTTTTTTTTTTATTATTAAAATAAAACTTAACTATTTTCCCCAAGAAATATAATATTAGGACAGAGATGGAACTCATTAATATTTCAGATATGCCTGTTAGGCCGCTTCATACATTTTTATCGGTATGTAGTTTATGTGATCCAGCCTTATTTCGTTCCAATAATTGCTGATGCAAGAACCCTTTATTATTACAATACGCGAAGACAGGACTTCCAACGACGGATTGATCGTTTACCGCGACAGCAGTGCCCCAGACAACGAATCTCATGCCCGTTCACATATCAATTTTTTCTATTGTTAATCTTTACATAAGTTAAAAAATAAATTTTTTTTTTTTTTTTTTTTTTTTTTTTTTTTTTTTTTTTTTGTTTAAAAAATCAATTTTCTAATTTTGATGAAACTTTAACTGGCGCACGTTTCGAATCGGATGATAGCTTGGAAAAAGAGAAATCAATTTGTGAGAGAAATCATCGATTCTCTTTTGCTATCAAGCATTAATTCCAAGAAAAGAACTTCGTGCATCGTGCAAGAAGAAGAACCGCTGGAGAGAAAATAGAGACAGACTACGGCACTTCTAGGACCAACGAAGTGGCGGTCACTTCTATTCCTGTATCTCCCGCGTCACGTCAGAAACAAAAAGGTCGAAAAAAAAACTAATCGGTAGAGAAGGACTACTTGCATGTTAAGTTACTTCCTGGTCATCCATCGTCATATTCCTCGTTCAGATCATCCTACATCCTTGGCCGGATAGTAAATAGTAAGCGCCGATATAACTTGAGCGGCATCAAGTTAAATTTGTAAGCAGCGAACTTAGACTTTATAGACAATGAAAAACCCGTAACGCTAGAAACGCGGATTTTAGTATATTTAACAGATTTATTATCTAGCTTATCAATTAATTCTCCTAAGTTAAGTTCTAAAGATAACGTCCCTTAATTTGTAATTCTTAGAAAAAACCAGGAAAAAAGTCTGTTTGTAATAACATGTCAGCACCACCGCATTTTGATGCAAAAATTTTAGAAACTGTCACCTAAATTCGATGGTAATCCATTAGAACTATCATCTTACTTAGAGACAGCTAATACTTTAATTTCAAATTTTGGGTAACAGACCAGTCATGTTTGATGTCAAAATTGTGACTTATTTAATTTACTGGCATATATATTCAAAATTAATTGGCAGGGCTAGAGAGGTTTATAGTATTGCTATAAATAAAGATTGGCAAAGCATTAAAACTTCTTTAATTGCTCATTTTGGAGACCAACGTGATGAAAATGGCTTACTTTTTGATTTAGACCAATTAAGACAAACAAATCATGAAACACCACTACAATTCCACACTCGTGTCATGTCTAATTTAAGTGCTTTACATAATTATATCGACACACACGAAACTATTGACAAGCATCCCAAACAAGCTTCCAAAAAACAACAATCCAATCTTTACAAACCCATCGCCCATGCCAGTTGTGAAAATATTTTAGCAGGTTTAAAAGAACCATTAGGATCTAGCATTAGGGCTATGAGACCAGAATGTTTGGCTTCACGCACGACCAATCTCGATATTTCTCGTAAAATAACTAAGACATTCACAAAACCACACAATACCACCAAGTCACATCCAAACTTTATATGCGTTTCAACATTCACACAATATTTTCCAAACCAACCCTCTTCCAAAATCTAACAATTTAATCAATTAATCAATCCTTTTAGAGGGGGGGGGGGGGGGGTCAGAAATTTCCAAGCTAGTTTCTCAAGTACCAAACCAAACCTGTTTTTCCTTCTCAACCTATTGATATAAGTATACCGGCACGTTGACGCTAGATTCCTGCCCCAACATTTTTCACCAACACAAGACATAAAGTGTTTTTGGGACTAATAAAAAGTGCGAGATTTCTCGGTAAAACCTTGTGAAACTATCCGCGCCAAAATCTCCATCTCCACTACTATTACCTACAGTTAAACCCTGATTGAGCTACACTCACGGACTTTTTCCAAAATCCCCCCGTAAAATCAACAATAGATATCTTTAAATCTCACTTTCATGTGTGTTTGCTGTGGGAATTGCACAACGGTAGCAACAAGCTGATCCAATAAACAATCTGAGCCTCAAAAATAAATCATGAATCAAACATGAGTCCCTCCAACGCGCTTGATCCATTCTATCTCCAACTCCCTGACGGACGAGCGAGAGCGAGCGCGCGAGCGCAAAGTCGAGAGACTGCTGACGTACATCACCACTATAACATGAAACTGTATACCATAGCCTATTGACAACCGAACCACCCCAACTCACGCTACATCAGTCCAACAATGAACCATAAATATGTTCCCGACCATCAACGAACACCCAAAACTCAGAACACGGTACCTCGGATACAACGATAAAAAAGATTCTCCACCTTAAAAATCCCTCCTTCTAAAACCATTATTCTAATTCGATGTATACCGCGTGGCAAAGCGTGTTGCCTTAGTGATATAAACAACTCAGAAACTAGCTTACAGCGCCGTACAACTGCTGCAGATCATGCCTGCTCAAACCTATCTCCAACAAAATGGCAAATTCGTACACACATTTACTATATCATTCAATTTTCAGACGAACCGGACCATCGATCTGACGAGAACAACTACGAATCACTCTGTATAGAATTCCAGCCTTCTCGTGATACGACCTTTAGATCCAACGCAACCAGCAAAATCATTTCCGCTAAATTCCTACTCTTCTTTTTACGACATCTCATGTTCCCATTCATTTTGTTTGGACCGGCTACTGACTCTTGCATTATCTCTGTAATATAGCCATATACGAAACCTATTCTAACAAGAATTTTGGTAAAGAAAGTCCATAACACTCAGCTATCACTTAACTAATTAAAAAAAACCAGACGAACGGCTTATTATAGTTGATTAATACTTGCCCTTCTTACTACTCTCTCTCCTTCT
>NW_022146309.1:2126152-2151835 GCF_002938485.1 Sitophilus oryzae | reverse complement strand
ATCAATTGTACTTCGTTCAGTTACGTATTGACGTCTTAATGAACTTTCTTACAAATTTAGAAACTTCTATAAGTTTTTCTAATTTAAAGATTATGCATTCGAGTTTAATAACTCATGAAGAATTAAAAGAACTTTTATATAATATGTCAAATATTTATAATGAAGAACAATTACCTTTTAAAAATAAAGATTTCTTAGATTATTATAAAGTGGTAGAAACAAATACATTCTTTTACGAAAATAAAATAATATTTTCGCTAAATTTTCCGTTGATACATCCAGATCCTTTAGAATATTATCATTTTATATTCTATTCCTAATGTTAATCAAACAATAATTGTCCTTCAAATTACCTTATCCTGGGAAAACATGAGTATCAATACGACACTGAAGAATGTATGAAGACCAGTACAAAGTATTTTGGCCAAAGTCATCTCCTACCACTACCTCAAAGTGAAGATTGCGTTACGTCAATGCTATCCACTACAAAGAATACACAAACTTGTAATCAAATATCTATCAATATGAAGAATAACATCATAGAAGGAGATCAAATGCATTATATTGCAGTATTTTAAAAGAAAGAAAAATAACTACTATATGTGAAGAAAAACAAGTAATGGCCCTGAAAGGAACATATTTATTCACATTACCGAAAAATTGTGAATTTATAATGTCACAAGCGACTTATACTAATAAACAAGGAATTATTAGTACACACCCTGTATTGATTTCTGGAATACAGACATTGACAAATATAAATGTTATTCCAATCAAGAAATTAAATATTGAAAAAGTACCCTTGGATAAAATGCATTTAATTCAATTAGAAGAAGAAAATCCAATGGAAAACTTCTACATTCATTCCCATGCAGTGAATTGGACACTTTGGAGCATCTTCTTCATTCTAATTATTTTTGCAACTTCTTATTTCATTTTTTAGAAAAGAAAATAACCGAAGCCCGTTCCCCATCCAAGGATGATTAACGAAACTCAAGTTAGTCCACCCTAGAGTTTCTTCTTCGCAGGGAGGAGTTATGTATCCAGCCTTCATTGTTCAATAATGCTGATGCAAGATACCCTTTAATTATAAATAGCGAAGACAGGACTTCGAACGACGGATTGATCTATCGACAGCAGTGCAGAACGAATCTCTGCCCGTCACCATATCAATTTTTTCTATTGTTAATTAAATAAGTTAAAAATAAATAAATCTTTGGTTTTCTGAGTTAGAATTATTTTTTAAAAATCAATTTTTAATATTGGAAAACATAAAGGTGTCTGCTTATGAAACAGATAAAATATCCCTCTACACCCGTTATTCAAAAGACTAGGTTTGGTTGGATTGATTAGTTCTTGTTATTTTGATAATAATACGGTTATGTCGTGTCATTCATTAGAGTTGTCTATTAATGAAAATCTTGCTAAATTTTGGGAAATCGAAGAAGGTTATACGTGTAATAAAATATATTCGAAGTCAGAAGAATTTTGTGAAACTCACTTTGCTGAAAATTATAAACGTGCTTCTGATGGTCGATTTATAGTAAAGTTTCCTTTTAAAAAGAAAATTTAAATGATTTGGGTTTGTCTCGAAATATGGCTTATAAACGTTTATGTTTTTTTCAAGAAACGTCTCAATAAGACAAAGATTTGAAAGGTGGGTATGTTTCATTTCTTAGTGAATATCAAAAATTGGGTCACATGACTAAAGTTAAAGATTTTTCTATGGATAATACTGATTTTAGACAATGCTATTATCTTCCCCATCATGCAGTAATTAAGGAATCTAGTTTAACAAGGTTGAGAGTTGTTTTTGATGCTTCAGCTAGGACTGACACTAATTTGTCATTAAATGATGTGCAGTTCGCTGGTCCTACAATACAGAACGATTTATTAACGATTCTTTTAAATTTTAGAATGTATCCGTATGTTATGAATGCAGATATTTCGAAAATGTATCGCCAAGTTTTGATAGATCCTGAGCAAAGATGTTTTCAGAGAATTTTATGGAAAGATTTAGATGATCCCAAAGCAATGGTTGAATGCTTTGCGTTAAATACTGTTACTTATGGCTGTGCTTCATCGCCTTTTCTGGCAGTCAGATGCTTGAAACAATTAGCTTTAGAATTTCAACCTATTTATCCAGAAGCATGTCATGTTATTTTAAATTGCTTTTATTTAGACGATTTATTAGCTGGTGCTTTTTCCATTTCTGAATTTGCTGAAACTCCAGAAGGAAGTATCATTTATTTTATCTTCCGGTGGATTTCAGTTGAGAAAATGGCTATGTAATAAATCAGAATTGTTGAAAAGTTTTCAAGTTGATAGTACATTATCATCAAATATATTGCAGTTAGGTAAAGATGAGCAGAATAAGACCTTAGGAATATTTTGGAATTCATCTAGCGATTCAATCCATTATTCAATTAAGAAATTTAAATATGAAGGTTCTATTACTAAAAGAATGATTTTATCTACTATCAGCCAAATATTTGATCCATTAGGACTTTTAGGTCCAGTCGTTGTCAATGGTAAGAATTATTTTACAACAACTTTGGCAAGAACAATTAGATTGGGATGAATCTATTCCTTCATATTTATTAGAATATTGGATGGAATTTTGTAATAATATTCAAGTTCTAAATGAATTCTCCATTTTTAGATTTGTGTTATCGGATAATTTCCACGTAACACATCTTCATGCGTTTGCTGATGCATCAGAGAAAGCTTATGGCGGATGTGTGTATCTTGTTTATTTCGCCAACGGCGAATATGTTTCTTCTACTTTGCTTGTTTCCAAATCGCGAATTGCCCCTATTAAAAAAATTAGTTTGCCTCGTTTAGAACTTTGTGCTGCAGAACTCGTAACAAAATTAGTTAGAAAAGCCAAAGAGCCTCTAAGCAGATTTAAAATTGAAAAAAACTTTTATTGGACTGATTCTTTAATTACCCTAAGTTGGATCAAAGGATGTCCCAGTAGATGGAAAACTCTTGAATTATTCATTAAGGTGGAATGGTCCTATTAACATATTTTCTAATTTGTCTGATAATGTTCGCACTTTCTCAATGTCGACTGCTAATTTACCTGAACAGCGAATTTTTGCCAATTCTACAATTACTGAAGTCGTACCAAATTTTGATTTTTGTCGTTTTTCGTCATTTATGAAACTTCAAAGAGTGTTTGCATATTGTATACGTTTCATTCAATGTTTAAAACAAAAAGGTACTCAGATCCACTCAGTGTTTCTGAGATTATTGAAAGTAAGAATCATTTGCTTCGCATGAGCCAATATCAATCATTTTCAAAAGAATATGTAGCTTTAAAAAACCACCAAACTCTACCCAAAACTAGCAAATTACTTTGCTTAAAACCTTTTATAGATGAAACAGGGTTTATAAGAGTTGGGGGTAGAATAAGAAATGCTCAAATATCTGATGAACAAAAATATCCAATAGTGTTAAGCAACAAATGCGCTTTGACTAAAATAATTATGATGTACGAGCATAGTAAATTGTTGCATTGTGGTCCTCAACAATTACTGTATAATATTCGATTACATTATTGGCCTCTTTGCGGCAGAAGATTAGCTCGATCAGTCGTTAGAAATTGTGTAACTTGTTTTAGAGCCAATCCTGTTACATGTAATTATATTATGGGCGATTTACCTGAATGTCGTGTATCTTCTTTCCAGTCAGTGTTTTCTCATACTGGTATTGATTATGCAGGACCTATTTTTATTCGGGATCGGAAAACCAGAAATTCAAAAACAGTAAAAGGTTATATATGTATTTTTGTTTGCATGAGTACAAAATGTATTCATTTAGATATAGTAACCGATTTGACTAGTCAAGCTTTTTATCAGTTTTAAAAGTTTTTGTTTCAGGCGAGGCTTACACTTATATTCGGATAATGGTACCACCTTTATAGGTGCTAATTCAGCTTAATGCTACAATTTAATAAAAATTCTAATTATGTAAGTACTTGTTTAGCAACTGAAGGCATTCAGTGGCATTTTATGCCACCCAAGGCACGAAATTTTGGGGGTTTGTGGGAGGCTGGTGTTAAAAGTGTAAAGTACCATCTTAAACGTATAATTCGTGACACTAGCCTCACTTACGAGGATCTCTCAACGGTTTTAGTACAAATAGAAGGGGTGTTAAACTCTCGTCCACTATCTCCATTGTCATCGGATCCACAAGATTTGACTCCATTGACATCGGCACATTTCCTGATTGGAAGACCATTGACTGCAGTTCCGGAAGATGACGTTTCTAACATACTGGAAAATCGTTTGTCAAATTACCAACGCCAACAAAAAATGGTACAACAGTTTTGGAAACGGTGGAATCGTGAATACATTTCTAATCTTCAAACACGAACTAAATGGTTTAAAGACTTTCCAAATATCCTTAAGTTGGATACGTTGGTATTAATTAAAGAAGATAATCTACCTCTATTCAAATGGAAACTTGGTCGAGTTATTGAACTTCATGAAGGTGTCGATAAAATTACGCGTGTTGTAACACTCAAATGTAGTGATGGTTCTTTATGTAAACGTCCGGTTACAATATTATGTGTTCTTCCCACAGAGGAGCTTTTTATTGAAATAAATATTTCAAGGCCGGCGGGATGTTAGATAATAAAATTTTTATAATTTATATCAGATATTCTAAAAATCACCGTTGTCATCGAAACATGTTTATTTAAAAAAAAATAGTTTTTTAGTTTTTGATCTGTCAAGATATTATTTTGATTTGTAAAAATAGTATAAATATAATATTCCATTAACAAACGGACTCAAATCAATTTGTATTATACAGTCCACTTAGATAGATTACAATGTTACTAATATAATATATTTTGATTATAATATTTGTATCATAATTTCTTAAAAATATCAAGTTAGTGAATTAATAGCAATTTTAGAATGAATTTTAGACATATATTTTTTATCGAAGAGTGTGTTGATAAGACTAAATAAGCTTTATGTTTTTTATCTTTCTCTTTAAAAGGGTGATGGTTTGTGTCGTAGAATACATTACAGTATTTAATATCGTGTACTTTGATATTCTTTTCTTAATTTACTGTAATTTCTTGTTTCCCTATAATGCAAATCTTGACAATACTATGGTGAAGGTTGAGTTTGATCTTATTAGTTTATACCTGTGTTTATACAAGACCAAATTAAGATTTAGTTTGTGATTTATATTAAGATCTTTCTTATAATATTTGTTATGTCTTAATCTTAATACTATATTATGCTTTGTCTGGAAAATAAATGTTAAAATATCTTAATTTTTGCATATCCTATTCATCCTTCCATTAGGAAAATATGGTTTATAAATCACATTATGCTAAGAAAATCACATAAATTAGGTGTAAGAGTAGAGAAATCTTGGAGTAGCAGAAAAATTAATGCAATATATGTATAAGCAGAATTAAACAAGGTAACTGTTAATGTTGCTGAAGCTGATTCTACAATTTTAATTAATGCTAAAAGGCCTTTTAAGGCCTCCGTAGTTTTGATGGAATGTTAAACAAAACCTATTATGAACATAACATGGAGCTACAGCATTTAAAAATTAAAAAAAAAAGAAAAAAACTTGGACATATCCCTTTTAATTTCCCGAATTTTTAATAAAGCACTTTTTAAACGTAGTATAATAATCTAGAGCAATTAGATTAATTATAGGAATAGGAGAGTTATATTTCTATTCAATTTTATTGACTATGAAAATACATCATAAGCGTTAACGTGTTGTGCGAAATATTAAAATAATAATATTAATAATATACCGCGTACTATGATTGAAAAAAAATAGCGTCAGCGATGACTATGAAATGAAGATCGATGTCATTTTATATGGGAAATGTCCTCAATCGTCATTTCCCAGCCAAATGGACGCCGTTTTTTCGATCATACGGTATATATTGACAAAAAACACTGAAAAGCACATATTTGTTTTCTACTGAAAATAATTCCAAAATAACTTGTAATCTGGCAACATCGAAGATGTGCGCATGCGTAATGTCTGTGCAGCAAAAACTCATTTATTATATGCAGCAAAAACTCGTTTCAAGGTCAGCCACCGGATCCACACCTTTGAATAAGAAGACTAAGGAAGGAGCATATCAAAAATCTTAGGTACACCGCGATGGGCCTCAAATATGACCGACTTAAATTCCGGTTTATCAGTGTCGTTCTAATTTTATTTAAAAAATGTAAAACTATGATGTAGGGTAGACGTGTGGTAGACTCTATAATTTTTTTATTTATTTTACGTTGTGAATAAATGTTGGTAGTTATTAAAATGGTAAAGGTGTGGATCCGGTGGCTGACCTTGAAGCCCAATTTGCTGCATTTGATCATCGATACTACGCAAGCGCACATCGTCGATGTTGCCAAATTGCAGTTTATTTTCGAATTATTTGCAGTTGATAATTTTTTTTGAGTGTTAATCAATAATAATACAAATTCTATAATTAATTTTATAATTTCAGATTTATTTTGATATCCAAAATTAAGGAATGATATATAAAATTGTAATAATAATAACATTTATTTATACATTTATATTAGAATTAAAAATTATCATTTACGGATTTTTTCTTAATGGTTTTAAACTTATTAGAATTATTTTATTTCAAGTTATTTAATTTCTAGTTATTTACAGGCAACAATAGTTTTGATTATATGTATTGATGTATTGAAGTACTACCATGACGAATCTTATAGAACAATACACGTCAATGGGAGATAGAGGTAACATTTTACCTATAATGTTACTAATATAATATACTTTGATTATAATGTTTGTATCATAATTTCCATGATAATTTCTTAAAAATATCAAGTTAATGGATTAATAGCAATTTTAGACATATATTTTATCGAAGAGTGTGGTGATAAGACTAAAATAAGCTTTATATATGTTTTATCTTTTTCTCTTTAGAAGGGAGATGGTTTGTGTCGTAGAATACATTACAGTATTTAATATCGTGTACTTTGATATTCTTTTCTTAATTTACTGTAATTTCTTGTTTCCTATATTTCCCTATAATGCCAAATCTTGACAATATGGTGAAGGTTGAGTTACAAGACCAAATTAAGACTAGTTAGTTTGGGATTTATATTAAGATCTTTCTTATAATATTTGTTATGTCTTAATCTTAATACTATATTATAAAATAAACGTTAAAATATCTTAATTTTGCATATCCTATTCCATCCTTCCATTAGGAAAAATATGGTTTATAAATCATATATGCTATTCTAAATTAGGAGTAAGAATAGAGAAATCTTAAGGTAGCAGAAAAATTAATGCAATATATGTATAAGCAGAATTAAACAAGGTATATAACTGTTAATGTTGCTGAAGCTGATTCTACAATTTTAATTACGGAGGCTAAAAGGCCTTTTAAGGCCTCCGTAGTTTTGATGGAATGTTAACAAAAACTATTATGAACATGACATGGAGCTACAGCATTTAAAAATTAAAAAAAAAAGAAAAAACTTGGGCACTTCCCTTTTAATTTCCCGAATTTTTAATAAAGCCCTTTTTAAACGTTGCATAATAATCTAGAGCAATTAGATTAATAATTATAGGAATCTAGAGTTTTATTTCTATTTAATTTTATTGACTATGAAAATACATAATAAGCATTCACGTGTTGTGCGAAATATTAAAATAATATAAATAATATACCGTACTATGATCGAAAAAAATAGCGTCAGCGATGACTATGAAATGATCGCTGTCATTTTTTATGTAAATTTATATGGGAAATGTCCTCAATCGTCATTTCCCAGCCAACTGGACGTCGTTTTTTCGATCATACGGTATATATTGACAAAAAAACACTGAAAAACACATATGAAGGAAAATTAAAATTATTTGTTTTCTACTGAAAATAATTCCAAAATAACTTGCACTCCGGCAACATCGACGATTTGCGCATGCGTAGTATCTGTGACTATATGCAGCAAAAACTCGTTTCAAGGTCAGCCACCGGATCCACAGCATTACCAAACAGAGTTTTTAGGTTATGTTTTCACTGTTATTTAAAAAAACTACATTAGTTACATAAACTACACATTTACTACTCGACATTTAAAAAACTACTTGTGACATGTAGTAAATGTAGTTTATTAATTACTACGTGTAGTTTAACAACTCTGTCACAATACACTATTTTTTACATACGTTGGTGTGATGCATATACGTATTACTTTTTACCAAAGACATTATAAAAAATCTATGCTTTTTACAAATATACTCAGCCTAATCTCCAAAAAGTGAAGCCCAAACAGTGAAAGAACAATATGGAATTCTGCATAAGGCCCGTATTTATAGTTGCGTCTCGAGACGCCAAGACGGTCTTGGGCAATGATGAAGAAAGAAGTACTTCTTTCTTCATCATTGGTGTGATGGTGTGATGGCAGAGGAGAGCGCGGTTCAGAGATATAGAGATATTTCTGGGTTAACTTAACTCAGGGTTGCCACAAGAAAATTTTCGATTGTGCAGAATTTGGCCATAAAAACGTGTAGCATTGTGTAGCCATCCATGACCAATAACTGTAAACCATCTGTAAACTATCCAATAAGACGTACGTTCGGCAAATTTTAAAGCATGATTACGTATATCACTTCCACTCGTTCATATCCGTCAATATATTCATTTCCCATTTCATTTTTTCTCATGCCAGCAAGGATTGCAGTGACGTCAAAATTGATGCCGCAAAACTAAGGATTTTGTGGACAAATTAGACCGGTTAGAATTCTATTTAAAAACTGTAAACTATTCAGGACTGTTTAATCAGCCAAATTTGTCTATAGAAACTGTGGTCCTTGCTGACATGGGAGGAAGTGAAATAGGAATTGAATAATAGTCACGTATGCAAACGAGCGGAAGTGAGACTGTGAACTACAGTGACGTAACTGAGCAGTGAAATTTGGCCAAAGTACGTATTATGTATTATTTAAGAGATTAAGCAATCCTATCTATTTGGCGTTTTTGGCTCTGGTCTATTGGTCCTTGGCTCATGACCCAATTCATACTCTGGAATTTTACTGAACACCTGAACACTGATGACGGAAAATTATATTTGTCAGTTCAAAATTCAAAGTACACTTGCGGCAGCTTTTAATGTACTAACTTAGATAACTTAAAAGCAAAAAAATCAGCTTTTGTCGGCTGATTTTCTGTTCTGGTATTATTTTTTATACGAAATATGTAAATTCTCAAAATGTGTAGCTTAGGCGATTGTGGTGTAGTTGTGCGATCATTGAAGCAAATGTGTAGCAAAGTACACAATTGTGTAGCTTGTGGCAACCCTGACTTAACTACTACACATAAAAACTGTTTCTGTGGCATCTGTCTGTATATGTTATCTGTGGTCTATAATCAAGATTTTTAGCAGATTTTTAGGTTATTTTTGTTTTTTAGGTTATTTCAGTCCTGTGTCAGCTTCTTGAGTTGATAAAAATATTGTAGATGTAGATCAAAAAATATAGGAAGAGAAAATAGATATACTATACTCTGAGAGAGCAAATAACAAAGTACATTCTTGTTTTTCTTTTTTAAATGGATTTTATGATATTTTTATATTGTTGCTAAAATTTGAAGAAAAGTAAAATCATGCAGGTGTCTGAACCAAACGATGTAAAAATATATAATTTAAGCGCAGGAAAATCTTTACCCGAGGTAATTTTTTAACTAGTTTAATTTATTGAAATAAATATGCTACATATTTTTTAGTGGTTGTCTGAGCGGAAACGACGGTCTTTACTTAAAAAAAATGTGGATATTAAGAGAAGAATTGAACTGATTCAAGATTTCGACATGCCAGGTCTCAGTACTACTATCCGAGTTTCAAGAGATGGTAACTATATTTTGGCTAGTGGAATTTATAAGCCAAGAATAAAATGCTTTGATGTGAATAATTTATCTTTAAAATTTGAAAGATGTTTTGATTCAGAAGCAGTAACTTTTGAAGTACTTAGTGATGATTATAGCAAGGTATTTATTTAAAACTTTAATATTTCAAACAAGAAAAAGTTACAAAAGAAATACTTTATATGCATTTTGTTGTAGTTGGTGTTTCTTCAATGTGATCGGTATATTGAATTTCATGCAGCATATGGAAGATATTACAGATTAAGAATTCCAAAATTTGGACGAGACTTGCAGTACCATTATCCCAGTTGTGATTTATTTATTGTTGGCGCCTCGTCAGAAATATATCGATTAAATTTAGAAAGAGGTCAATTTATGACACCATTTAGCAGTGAAGCAACTGAAATTAACAAATGTGCAATAAATAGTGTTCATAATTTATTAGTGTGTGGTACGCAAGAGGGCAGAGTAGAGGCATGGGATCCACGAATAAAAGAGAGAGTCGGTGTATTGGATTGTGCTTTTACATGTGTCACAGAAAACAAAGAGTAAGATATATAAATTTAATATTGTCATAAATGTATATAATTAAGTAACTCTTCATATTTCGTATTTTACTATATACTTTCTTGCTGGCCAGTGGTCTGTCTAGCAAGGAACTAAGACAACCTTGACAGACAACATTCTTAAAATTACAGAAATAAAAATCTACTTTTGGCTTTAAATGACCGAAGGTTCTAGTAAACTTTAGGTACTTTGGAATTTCACACTTTTCTTTGTTTTCTTAGAAAGATTACTGTAAATAGAGCATATTAAGACAAAAAATTTGTTGGATCATACAGTTTTTTTTGAGCATTTGGGTTGCTTTGGTTAGCTTTTCTTTGTGGAGGGTGTTAAGTTGTGGTTTTTATATTTTAATAATTAACTGTGATTTTACAAAAATATTATTAGATTGGTAAATCCTAACCAATGTGGATTGGTTTGGTTAGCTTTTCTTTGTGGAGGGTGTTAAGCTGTGGTTTTTATATTTTAATAATTTGCTCTGATAGATTCGTTAGCATTTTAGACACTTTTAAATGAATTTTTTTGGTTCAGAAGTGCTTCATCCAAGGATTTTTTTCTTTTAAACTGTTCTATAGCAATAGAGCTTTCGACTAAAAAAATAAAAATTGCGAAATTCTGAGGTACTTAATGTTTACCAGACCCTGACAGACAATTATTGTAATCAGTGATTGTACAGTATGTCAGTATGTATACTTTATTACTTACTACACTTTCGAGACGCACCCGGTATAATATGCTCATAATTTTATGTAGGACTCAAAAAGCTTAAAATGGCACATTTAGTAAAAGAGAAAGCACACCCCTAATCAAAATATCCTTTACCATAAATATAAAAATTGATTTGTGTCCAAATTAGATGCTAGAAAACCCTCTATGTAAATATATTGTGAAATAATCATATTTTCTAAACCATATAAAAATAGTATTTTGATTGTGCATACTTTGTGTTTTTTAATATACAGGGTCCGGCAATAGTGCGTCAGGCATCTATAGCTCCTAGAATAAAAAAATTGAGAATTTTGTTTAAGTGCAAACCTAAAGTATGTACCAGGACGTATTTCCGAAAAATATTTAAACTTCTATAGGGTGGCTCAAAAAAGTGAGTGGATCTGGATGACTTTTTTTAAATGGAACACCCTGTATATTATTGCATTTTCGGCTTCCGTTCAGATCACTTTACATAATCCTAAGATATGAGTAAATCTATCTCAATAGTTTCAGAGATATTAAAAAATAAATCAAAAATATATATTTTTCAACCCTTCTTAAAAAAAATATTAAAAATACAAGAACTGTTCTGAAATCAAAACTATATTAGATATTTACTTTAAACAGTCTGTTCTTACTTTGCTATAAATATGGTAATCGTAAATCATTAGAATTAGAATTTAGAATAAGTGGGAGGGGGGTTAATCTCTGCGACCTTAGAGATCTATTGTGTCCCCCTTTCTTAAGTTATAACTCATCATACAGACCCAGGACTTCCTACGGAGACCCGTGTCCTTCACAGTCGAGGAGTTGGCCCGTGTCCTTCTACGACCCAGGCCGGGTAGACGAAACGGTAGCTTGTGTCGCCTGTTGGGTTTAGAGGTTGGAGGTAGGCTCCCGACCCTTGGAAGAGGTGGTAACTTGTATGCCACTTGCGGAGGATGGTTTCACGCAAGTGTCAGCCACCTCTCCTGTAGTTCTCTTTGGGTTTGGCCCCTTGGCACTTTCATTGTTAACTGTTCCCAGTGTTGCTAGGGGGTTTTCCCACAGCTTCACCGGTGATGTTTTTATTACTATTATTACCAGATCTCATAGTGTTCCCATGAGTCGCTAGGGACAGTCGGTCCACTTCTACAGAGCCCCGCATGTAGAAGTAAGGGGTAAAATACAGTGGGGTGCCCCCCGGTGCCCCAAGGTTGAGGCTGTCCGTAGCCCCGCCCGGTATCGTTATATGTCTTGGTGCAATTCCCTGGCCACGACACTACAGTCAGGGACAAGACGATGAGTGAGATGCTTCTTAGACCAAGCCCGCCTGACCAGGAGCTTCCCACCAACGACAAGGTCTTGCATCTCCTAGGGGAAGCTTGCATCTCCTAGGGGAAGATCATAAATCATACAGGATGTTAAATATTTTACGCCAAACTTTCAAAAATATAAAATAATTTTACTTCGTTTTTTTAAATGGAACACCCTGTATATTATTTTTATCTGATGAAGCATTAAAAAAATGAACATTTTTTGTATTTAAAGTATTTCAAAATTTTTAATAGTTTTCCGGATACACACAGCATTATTTCATATGACGCTTTCAATGACAAAATACGAGAGAAAAATTATTGGGTGACTTTGATAAAAATTTACTGTGGAAAATGCCATATGAAATACAAAACCGGGAATATCTGCGACACCGTTAAAAATTTTGAAATACTATAAATACAAAAAATGTTCATTTTTTAATTCTCCATCTATTGAAAAAATAATATACAGGGTGTTCCATTTAAAAAAAAACAAAGAAAAATTATTGAATATTTTGGAAATTTGGGCGTAGAATTTTGAACATCCTGTATGATTTACGATTTCCATATTTATAGCAAAGTAAGTACAGACCAAAGACATTATAAAGATAGACCGGACATCTCATTCATAAATACTCGTTGGAAGTGTATCAAACATTCCAATGTGTCAAACAAGGACAGAAGAGACAGAGAAGTCTAAAATTTCCGACCCCGGCAACTAGGCGCATTTGGATTGTTCTAATGGCCAGTGGCGTATCGTTTTTTGGAAGGAATTTAATTAGTAAAGTAAAAGTAAAGTAATTAGTAAAATTTTTACTCCATATTAATATACTAAATTAACACTTTTTCGTCAGATGAGTTTTGTTATAAGTTCTAATATAATAATATCGTTAATATCCCATATATACTTAAGTTGAAACGTTAGTAGGTAGTTTTCGAAAATCGCTCCAACGTCGATTTTCAATTTAAACTTTCAGTTACTTCTATATAAACTTTCAGTTACTTTTGAATATTTACAGGGTGACTCAAGTTTCTGAAGCAGTTCTATATTAGGTTTGTGGTTGGTGACTTTTCTGTCAATTTTTTTTTGTCAGAATATGGAGGCAATGGTAAAGCACATTTTAGACATTTTTGTAAACATAGGTGGCCGGAACATATTTTCAAACTAAAGTTGTAGATTTACCATTAAATTTCCATTCCAGAAATACCTAGGATTGCCACCTGTCCTTTTTTGAAAAGGACAGTCTTTTTGACTTTTTTGACTTAAAAAGTAATTTTTATTTACGTATTTTGCCTGAGAAAATTACATAGAGCAAACAGAAATATTCTTTTCGTCCAAATTTAATTAGAGATGTTATAAAACTTATAAATAATTTTTTCTTGTTTAGAATAGGCAACATTATTTAGAACTTCCCGTTTAATCTCAAATGATAGTTTAGGTTTTAGTTTTACCTTTTTTGATCTTAAAAAGAACTTTTCAAAATTAGTAATTAGTAATGATTTAGTTAGTTCGCAATCGATAGCTTCCTGTGAAGTACTGTGTAATAGTTGTTTAATCTTGTATTATTAATAACTTCCTATACCTAAAATGAATATTTAATGAGAAAATTGTGTTTTTTTGAAAATATAAGACAAGATTTGACTTTGGGTCTTCTTCTTGTATTATGATGGCTCTGATATGAGGCAATTACCTTTTAGTCTCTCAATAGAAGGCATTTATTATTAAAAGTATCAAATCTGTGTGCTACAGTATGGGATTTCTGTCGCATAATATTGAATATTACGTTTATTTACAAACCCATTACTTTTAAAGGTAGCTTCATCAGACAATCAAATTTTAGAAAAATGTCTGAATCTTCATGAACTGTATTAAGCATATGTATTGTGGTTTGAATCACCCTGTATGTTGACAAACATATTTTGAAAATGTGCGACAAACCAAAAACATAATAGGTAAAAAGCTTTTTTGGAGGCCTGGGTCACTCTGTATATAGGTATGTATAAAACTAGTAGCCTAAAAATTATTTACAGTTCGTCCCATTCTAAAAAAAAGGTAAACACACCGTACAAATAACTCTAGGAAGAGGTATTTGTACGGTGGTAAAAGATTGTTTAAACGAGGCCGAAGGGGCAGATATAATAATGCAATAAAATGTAAAAAAGGGCGGGTAAACACCTACGTATTTGTTGAGCAAAATTCCTTTAGAATATCGTATATAATGACCAAAATATGACGCAATTTTAAGAAAAAAATGTAACTTTCGGGCTTATAATAAAGTTTCAAATGCAACGTTTATATTCAAATTTGTTATGATCTACAACAGTTAAGTAGTAATTGAGTCGAATTATAATTAAATTACCGGCTACTACGTTCCTGTTTTAATAGCTCAAAATTCAACAAATATAATTAGAAATTATTTTAATTGTGAGAGGCTCCCTTGTGGGACGCCTATGTACGGCGATTACGGCGCAGCGGAAACAATACCTACCTGTGAAAAGACAAATTCGGGTAATTTGAGCTTATTTTTCCACACATTTGACACTGTCGTACCATATTGAAAATCGCAGATTCAAAAGTACGTTAAACAAAAGCAAAAACTACTGAAAAACACTGAAAAGTTCACTTTGGACTTGATTCCGACTTCAAACACACCGTAAGCTAAACGTAGTACGCTATAACGGACCAAGGGCCGTCGCGAGGGGTGGTGGGACGGACGGCTCATTTTCATTCTGGAAGACTAGCAGGGACGTTGCCAATAGTTCTAGACGTTTCAGCACATTAAACAATAAACATGTCCTTTAATAGTAACGCATATATCCTCTGGTTAATCACGCATGCATCTTTAAAAATAAACTATTAATTTAAAAGTCACCTTTTCTACAAATCAAACTAAGCAGATAGGCGCAAATTTGAGATGTGGTAATGTCGCCTTCTCTATCTCAGTTGGTTTTTACAGTACGTAGTCAACCTCCGATTGTTTGATCGGGTTAAAATGCACAATGTAATATCTGTTCTTCCTAAATCTATGGTACAGACCATCTAAAGTAAATATCTAATACAGTTCTGATTTCAGGACAGTTCTTGTATTATTAATAATTTTTTTAAGAAAGGCTGAAAAATAGATCATTTTTATTTATTTATTAATATCTCTGAAATTATCGAAATATATTTACTCATGGTTTATGTAAAGTGATCTGAAAGGAAGCCAAAAATGCGATAATATACAGGGTGTTCCATTTAAAAAAAAACAACGCAATCCATTCACACTTTTTTGAGCCACCCTATAGAAGTTAAAATATTTTCCTGAAATACATCCTAGTACATACTTTAGGGTTGCACTTAAACAAAACTCCCAAGTTTTTTATTCTAGGAACTACAGATGCCCGACGCACTATTGCCGGACCCTGTATAATTTATAATTTTTCGTGCACATTTATATGCTTATTTTGGCATTTTGATAGTACCGGGTGGCCAACTAAGAATGGACGCCGGCTGTATCTCAGAAACTACTTATCGTATAACTTTGGGAAAAAAATCAGATAAGTAAATCGACCGAGAGAATTCGCTGGAAATTATTTTCAAGTTCAAAAAATGTCCGCTAGGGGGCGTTTCTCTGATAGTCAGTCAGAAAACAGGGGTTTTCTCAAAAATATGCAAGTGAACAGGTATTTTAAATTAAAAAAGTAGAAAAAAGACTCAAAGTCTCGGTCTCAACGTTTATACAATGTTAACTGCTACACGTGTTTCGCTCATATACGAGCATCATCAGACCTAACAAGAAAGAACCTAAATAAATAACAAATAATAAAAAGGTCGTCATAACTTACAAATACAATTAAAATTAATCCAAATACACCGTTCACATTTTACAATTAAAACAACACTGAGACGAGGCTGAAATGACCGGCAAATATTTGTCAATAAAAAACAAACAGGAACAAAAAATCAAAAATAAAATAAAAAATGGAATAACCCAGCGGGATTTGAACTCTAGCCTCCCGGGTGGGAACCAGAGAGCAAAGCCACCAAGCTACCATACTACTGAAGTAAAGATTCAGAACTCAACAACGGCCGAATTAATCTTTCAGATTATTGAAAATTAATGTTGGTTCGAAATTAAAAATGTCATTCACGCACACAAGAACCGGACTTTTTTTAGCTCTAGTTATTTCCATTTTCTCCAATAAATCAAGTTTTTTACTTTTTTGGCATTTGTGCAGAACACTAACGTTTTCTGAGATGGAAAAATCGTGACCTGTGGCTAATAAGTGGTTCGCAAAAGCCGATTTAGTCTCAGTTATATCCGAATTTCTGTATTTATTGACAAGGCTCAGATGTTCCTGTACTCGGGTGGAAATCTTTCTACCTGATTGCCCCACATAGACCGCTTGACAGTCGCCACAATTCAAAGAATAAACTCCCGATTTAGAGAGCCTCTCCGTTTTGTCTTTATTTCTAACCAAATTTGCTTTTAATGTATTAATAGTTTTAAAGGAAATAGATAAATTAACATTTTTAAAAAAAATATTACTATTGTAATCCTCGAGAAATTTGTAATTTTTTTGATGTAGAGTGTTTTGCTCTATCTCATAAAATAAAGTGGTGGGGGAAGCTTAAACTTGCTTTTGTTAAAATAAGGATAACTCTGGTTTGGATTAGCCGATTTAAACAAACTAGGGCTCGTTTAAAAGAGCTTTTCTTCCTTAATGATCTACAGTATAAATTTTGTTTCCATAATTGTTTTCGTGGTAGCTAGAGGGCGCTGTTTGACATCATAACAGATATTGGGCTTTTGCATAAAAAAATTAAATAGGAGGCTATATTTCTTTTTGGGCTTTTTACTGTTAAATAGAGCACAAAATTTCCAAAATATCAGCGCAAACCGCAACTTTCTATCTTCTCTCTAACCGGAGATATTAAGAAAACAAATCATGTTAGGCTGTCGCTTAGGATTATATGGCTAACAAATTATAGTAGTAGGCTAGGAAACAAAAAGTGGTAAAGAGCGATTTCTCTTGGTCGATTTACTTATTAGAATTTTTTCCCCAAAGTTATATGATAAATAGTTTCTGAGATACAGCCGGCGCGGCGTCCATTCTTAGTTGGCCACCCGGTACATATAATCCGATTTCCAATAATCACATTGCATAATACTATAAGATTAAATACAGATTCAAAGTGACCTTAGAAATAATAATCAATAACATTCACCAGATAATTTTACGTTTAACCTTTGAATAAGAAGACTTTAAGGAAGGAGCATAATGCTATCCATGTATTCATGCATGGTGGGCGGAAAAAGCACTCTAGGGTGGGGATCCTTGACAGTTCTGTTTGACGATTCATTTGACACATTTAAATTTGATTTGAAATTTTGTGGATTTGTCAGTCTTTACGGAGCTTATTTTATGTTATTTATTATTTATTCTACTACTGATAGTTGTATAAAGGTAGTAAATCTAGATGGAAATTGTGGCAGAACTTAAATTAACAGTGACACTATCGCGATTTATCGAAAAAGACTCTAAAATAGGTGGTTGTGTAGCGTGCGGTAGATCTCGGCAAAAATCGAGTGAAATAATGGAACAACTTTTCGCTAGTAAGTGACTATATAATATACATACGTGTAGTAAAACCGATCATTTATGAAATTCACTTAAATTAACTTAGTATATATTTTTTCTTGCATTTTTGCTTTTATTTACTACTTGTCAAAGATTAGATGTCAAAGAATTTAGATACGTCAATTTGACTGACCTGCTTCAGTACCGTATCGGATGTTTATGGTTATAAATAATTATTATAACTTATCTATTTTTATTAGAATTTTATATTTTTATAACAATTTTAATAACTACCAACATTTATTCACAACGTAAAATAAAACAACAAATTATTGAGTCTACCCCACGTCTACCCTACATCATAGTTTTACATTTTTTAAATAAAATTAGAACGACATTGATAAACCGGATTTTAAATCGGCCATATTTGAGGCCCATCGCGGTGTACCTAAGATTTTTGATATGCTCCTTCCTTAGTCTTCTTATTCAAAGCGTTTAACATATTATTTCTAAGGTTAGGTTAGGTTGGTTGGCTGAATTTAATTTCTATATTTGGTTCTATTTTAGATTACAAGGTTTTCCATCAATATCATCATTAAAATTTAATGATGCATTGCAGTTAGGTGTAGGTACAACTACTGGCCAAATATTACTTTACGATATACGATCAGATAAACCGTTTATCACTAAGGATCATATGTATGGATTGCCTATTAAAAACGTTGAATTCCATTATCAGAATAATATAGTTTATTCTTTGGATAACACAATATTAAAACTGTGGGACAAAAATAGTGTAAGTAATTTTAATTTTTTTCTAAAAGTATATTTCTAAGAGATCCATGAATACAGATATTTAGAAAAAGAAGTCTCAGAAAATTCAAAATTTTAATAATAAACATATAGCGATCTCAATTTAGGCTTTACTGTTATATACAAATTTGTTTAACATATTTGTAAAAAAATAAAATTCAATTTTATTTTTTGTTTCTCTACAGGGTCCGGCAATAGTGCGTCGGGCATCTGTAGCTCCTAGAATAAAAAAATTGGAAATTTTGTTTAAGCGCAAACCTAAAGTATGTACCAGGATGTATTTCAGGAAAATATTTTAACTTCTATAGGGTGGCTCAAAAAAGTGTGAGCGGACCTGGATGATTTTTTTTAAATGGAACACCCTGTATATTATTGCATTTTTGGCTTCCTTTCTGATCACTTTACATAAGCCTAAGATATGAGTAAATATATTTCGATACTTTCAGAGATATTAAAAAGTAAATCAAAAATAATATATTTTTCAACCTTTCTTAAAAAAATAATTAAAAATACAAGAACAGTTCTGAAATCAAAACTATATTAGGTATTTACTTTAGATGGTCTGTTCTTACATTATACAGGATGTTCAATATTCTACGCCAAACTTTCTAAAACATAAAATATTTTTTCTCTGTTTTTAAATAGACCCTTTATATTATTTTTTTATTATATGGAGAGTTAAAAAATGAACATTTTTTGTATTTAAAGTGCATATTTCAAAGTTTTTAATAATTTTGCAGATACACGCAGTGTTATTTCATATGGCGCATTCAATGGTAAAATACAAAAGAAAAATCATTGTGTGGCTTTGATAAAAATTTACTGTGGAAAATGCCATATGAAATATAAAACCGCGAATATCTGCCAAACCGTTAAAAATTTTGAAATACTCTAAATACAAAAAATGTTAATTTTTTAATTCTCCATCTATTGAAAAAATAAGATACAGGGTGTTCCATTTAAAAAACGAAGAAAAGTTATTTTATATTTAGAAAGTTTGGCGTAGAATTTTGAACATCCTGTATGATTTACGATTTCCATAATTATAGCAAAGTAAGTACAGACCATCTAAAGTAAATATATAATATAGTTTTGATTTCAGGACATTTCTTGCATTATTAATAATTTTTTTTAGAAAGGCTGAAAAATTTATAATTTTTATTTATTTATTAATATCTCTGAAACTATCAAAATATAGTTACTCATGTCTTAGGGCTATGTAAAATGATCCGAAAGGAAGCCAAAAATGCAATAATATACAGGGTGTTCCATTTAAAAAAACTCATCAAGATCCACTCACACTTTTTTGAGCCACCCTATAGAAGTTAAAATATTTTCCTGAAATGCATCCTCGTACATACTTTAGATTTACACTTAAACAATATTCCCAAACTTTTTATTCTCGGAACTACAGATGCCCGACGCATTATTGCCGGACCATGTATGGCTCCTTTGTAATACCAATGTATAATAGATATAATCTCTTTTCCTAGGAATTACTTTGATTCAGTTATTTTTTTTTAAATGTTGAGTGTTAATACAAGTATGTATAGCTAAAATGGCAATAAAATGCATTTTGATACTTAGAAGATGTGTATCAAATTTTATAAAGATACTAGCGTGTACCAGCGACTTCGTTCGCGTCGAATTAATAATTTGTAATGGTAATGATAAAGCAAAGCAAGAATTTCCATTAACATACAAACTGGATAAAATTTTCTCATATTTATGTCAGTATGAGAAAAAACAATATGGCGATATTATTATATAACTTGGTAATATTTAAGGGGTAGTTTCATCTCGTTGGAATTTGACTTTCGAAAAATCCGTTTGCCAAAAATAAGCTTTTTACGTCAAGCAGTTTAAGCAGAATCGTGGTTCAATATTACTCAACTTTTTGGAACACCCTGTATGATTTTTTAAAAAATTTCAAAATATGTAAAAAAAACAAATAAATTATGCTTGTTTGCGAAAAGCGTTTTCCCGAAAGACTAACCGTTTTTTAAATAACAAATATTGTAATATATTATTATGACACATTACATATATAAAACAACAAAATAAAATATACGTGTTTAAGAGTTTTTCCGAAAATCTCACCGGTTTTTAAATAAAAAATATTTTAATATTTGAGGAATAGTTTCACCCCCTTAGAATTCGAGTTTCGAAAAATCTCTTCTTATCGAACCTCTACACCCTAAAGTCAATCTGTTTTCCAAAAATCAGCTTTTTACGTCAAGCGCTTTAAGCAGGATCGTCATTAATCAATGACCAGATTTTTCGAAACACACTCTATACGTTTTTAAAAAATCTTAAAATATGTAAAAAAACAAAATAAAATATACGTTTTTAAGCGTTTTTCGAAAACTTGACCGTTTTTTAAATAAAAAATATTGTAATATTTGAGGGGTGGTTTCACCCTCTTGGAACTGGAATTTCGAAAAATCCCTTCTTAAGGAACCTCTACACCCTAGAATCAACCTGTATGATGAGCAGGATCGTGATTAATCAGTATGTCAGTCACTTAAGGATTTTATATATTAGTATAGATGATTTTTTTTCGAAAATCTTACCACACTGTATCTCAAAAGTTAAGATATTTAGGACGTACATTCGTATGGAGTTTTTTTTCTGAGACTAGGTCCAAAAATCTATCCCTTAAATATTAGCATATTATGAAGAAACACCCTATATGTATATGTTTATTTGATTTTAGGGAAACTTATATACATCAATTGAGGCCTCTACAGAGTTTAATGATCTGTGTTTGGTACCAAATACAGGGTTATTCTTCTTAGCAAATGAAAGCACCAAGATGCAAACTTATTATATACCTAGTTTAGGGCCAGCCCCAAAATGGGCTAGTTTTCTTGATTCACTTACTGAAGAACTTGAAGAATCCCATTCAGAAACAGTTTATGATGACTATAAATTTGTCACTAAACAAGAATTAGGAGCGTTAGGTTTAGACCATCTTATAGGAACTAAATTACTTAGGGCCTATATGCACGGTTACTTTTTGGACGTTAGATTGTACAAAAAAGCAAAATCCTTGGCTGATCCACTTGCATTTGAGGAATACCGGAAGAAAAAGATTCGCGAGACGATTGAAAAAGAAATGGAAGATAGGATTCAAGTTAGTAAACTTCCCAAAGTTAATAAAGATCTTGCACTTAAACTTATGACTGTTGATGAACAAATAAAGAAAAAGAATAATAGTTCTGCAATTCTTCAAGATAGCAGATTTAAAGCTCTGTTTGAGAACCCTGACTTCGAAGTGGATAAAAATACTGAAGAATATAGACTTCTTAATCCGGTTTTATCGAAATTAAATAAACCAGATAAGAGCGATTCTAAAATGCGTCTATATGAAATAAAGCATGGAGAAAGCTTCAAAGGAATTGAAAGTTTCAAAGGAAAAGTTAACAAGTAAGTAACTCATTATAATATATAGTAAACGCCACGAATGTTTGGGAGTGATTAATCGCTTGATGAAGTTAGAATCGACATGCGCGCTATCATTTTTACATTAAAAACGTAAATTTTTACCGCAGACGTAGGTTTTAAAGGCCCGGTCTGATCATCTGCCTGCGCTCCTCCTACTTATTCTAAAATGTTAGCGTGATTGACAAAGACCCTTTGAATAAGAAGACTAAGGAAGGGGTGGTAAAAAGTGGGCGGAAAAAGCGCCATAGAAGCACTCTAGGGTGGGGATCCTTGACAGATCTGTTTGACGATTCATTTGACACATTTGAATTTGATTTGAAATTTTGTGGATTTGTCAGTCTTTACGGAGCTTATTTTATGTTATTTATTATTTATTCTACTACTGATAGTTGTATAAAGGTAGTAAATCTAGATGGAAATTATAGCAGAACTTAAATTAACAGTGACACTATCGCGATTTATCGAAAAAGACTCTAAAATAGTTGGTTGTGTAGCGTGCGGTAGATCTCGGCAAAAATTGAGTGAAATAATGGAACAACTTTTCGCTAGTAAGTGACTATATAATATACATACGTGTAGTAAACCGATCATTTATGAAATTCACTTAAATTAACTAAATTATATATTTTTCTTGCATTTTAGCTTTTATCATAGATAAAAGACTTATACTATTAAATAGATAGGCAACTTATAATACATTTCAATTTTATTATACAACGGCGCCTCTGGTAGTCGGAGGAAGAAATACTAATGGAGTAGAGGGGTGCGGGGAAGGGGGTTGTTTTAGTTAATTTAAAATAAATTTAGAAATACATGTAAGAACACTTTGTGTGCTTTTAATTAGGTCGAACATATTATAAACGATAAATCAACTTAATTAAAACCATACAAAGTGTTCTTATATGTCGGATATTAATTAAAAAAAAATATTAAAAAGACTAGAAATAGTATATATTAAGTTGTTACAGTTATAATTTAATCTTTGGCAGTTTTCAGTAAATAGCAGGCAGTTTTACATAATTTTCCTCCCTTTGAAGTGAATTGGAAAGGGCTATATAATTTTGGTATAGGCAAGATTCCCAGTTTGTTTCCGTTTGAGACCTGAAATAATAAAAACAAATTAAATTAGATGTAGTCATCTGTTGATCATGATAATATAACGCAACGCGCGTCCTTAATTCCTTACATGCACCGTAAAAAAAATTAAATAACTGCTCAGCAAGTAGCATTTATTTGCAGTACTAATTTAAAAAATCTATAACTGTAACTAGATATGTTTAATTTACTTACCATTGTATCCTTCGGAAACCAGGTGTACAACAATTAAACTCCATGATAAAAAATAATTAAGAGTCTATACAAAACACAAATTGTCCCACCATTTTTAAAAAACAAATTGTCTAAAACAGAATACTGGCAAAAAATCTGAAGGAATTTAATTTTACAATAATTCGACAAATCAAAACGAAATCAAACCGTAAAATCAAAACAAAAACGTCTCTGATGTCTCGTGACAGTTAAAAATCAAATTTTATTATTGTCAGATATTGACATTTGCATTATTAATATTGACAGTTTTAATATTTTGCGCCTCTGCATCTTGGAGGAAAAACTATTTTTAATGAACTGTCATTTCCATTTAAGTTTCCCAGCCATGGCTTTTGTTTATTACTTGTCAAAGATTAGATGTGAAAGAATTTAGATACGTTAATTTGATTTACCTGCTTCAGTAGCGTATGGGATGTTTGTGGTAATAAATACTTATTATAACTTATCTATTTTTATTAGAATTATATATTTATATAACAATTTTAATAACTACCAACACTTATTCACAACGTAAAATAAAACAACAAATTATTGGGTCTACCCCACGTCTACCCTACATCATAGTTTTACATTTTTTAAATAAAATTAGAACGACACTGTTGAACGGAATTTAAGTCGGCCATATTTGAGGCCCATCACGGTGTACCTAAGATATTTGATATGCTCCTTCCTTAGTCTTCTTATTCAAAGCAAAGACCATACTGTATCGCGTTTCTTTGATTGATTCGTTTTTGTGCGTCAGTCCAATGGGGCATTCCAGTTTATATTTATAACCAAATATATGTTTTGACAAGACTTTGACAGTTAAAACAACAAATTACAACAGATTATATATTGATTATTATATGACTTGAAACACCGCGGCACTAGAATTAAGTTTTATGTGACCTTGAACAGATTAGTTCACATGGTAGCGACCGATGAATCACTCCCAAACATTCGTGGCGTTTACTATAGAAACTCGTCAGTGAAACGTGATAACCTGCTACCTCCATTTTTTACGTGAATAAGTTTTTTTATACTGATAGAAAGAGAAAAAAATACTCTATAAATATGGAAACCAGCTAAATTCTTTACAATTAAAAAAAAATGTTATTTTAACTCAATAATATTGCTAACTCCCAGTGATCAGAAATAGCCTCCGAAATGCTGCTAAGTCCATAATTTCCGTTACGATCACGCTGAAGCAAATACGCTAATTCTTTACTCGTATGTTTCTTCAGTACAGTACGTCGATCCAGGGTCGGACTAGGCCACAGGGGCACGGGTGGCATTGTGAGGAGGGGCCCGGGTGGATTTTTTTGCGTATTTTTTCGCCTTACGTTTTGGTCAGTTTTTCTCTAATATACAGGGTGGCGCACCTCATTCGCCTCGGTTGATTATACGAAAACGGAAAGATGTAGAAACAAAATATTTTATGAGTATATGTGGGGAGGTAATGTGCACAATTTAAAATTATTTTGAAATGTACAGGGTGTTTCAGAACTAAGATCTATACCAAAGTTATATTTTTTCTTATGAAACACCCTGTATTTTATTTCATGTTTGGATTCTTAGGCCCAAAAAAAGTTATTAATTATATTTGGTTTTTGAAATATCTAAATATATTTAAAAATGCCTGCTACATTAGAATAGATCATTAATACCCTGTACTTTGCTTTTCAGAACTAATTCCTGTGCTGACTTTTAAGCCAGAGAAATAACTTTACTGAAAAATTTGATTGCTTCGTTTAATGTATACAGGGGTGTCAAAAATTCCTGGCCTATTATAAATACTTATTTTACTCTAAAACTTCGTTATTTCAAATAGGACACCCTGTATTTTTTATAATAAATCGAAGCAGATTCAAATGCTCTTTCAAACTATATTAGGGTTTCCTATACCTATCTAGCTCAGATTTTGAATAAAAATCGATTTTTCAATAAAATGGCGACAAAGATGGCTGATGTCAAGTTTCTTCTTTTCCTCTGACAGTTAGTAGTTATTATTCATAATCGAAATTAGTTTATGGACTATCTTTAAATTTATAGGAGTTAACTTTTATTTAATTTACCTACAGTAGT
>NW_022146309.1:2118368-2126144 GCF_002938485.1 Sitophilus oryzae | reverse complement strand
CCAGTTTATATTTATAACCAAATATATGTTTTGACAAGACTTTGACAGTTAAAACAAGAAGGGGCCCGGGTGGATTTTTTGCGTATTTTTTCGCCTTACGTTTTGGTCAGTTTTTCTCTAATATACAGGGTGGCGCACCTCATTCGCCTCGGTTGATTATACGAAAACGGAAAGATGTAGAAACAAAATATTTTATGAGTATATGTGGGGAGGTAATGTGGGGGGCACAATTTAAAATTATTTTGAAATGTACAGGGTGTTTCAGAACTAAGATCTATACCAAAGTTATATTTTTTCTTACGAAACACCCTGTATTTTATTTCATTTTTGGATTCTTGGGCCCAAAAAAAGTTATTAATTATATTTGGTTTTTGAAATATCTAAATATATTTAAAAATGCCTGCTACATTAGAATAAATTATTAATACCCTGTACTTTGCTTTTCAGAACTAATTCCTGTGCTGACTTTTAAGCCAGAGAAATAAACTTTACTGAAAAATTTGATTGCTTCGTTTAATGTATACAGGGGTGTCAAAAATTGCTGGCCTATTATAAATACTTATTTTACTCTAAAACTTCGTTATTTCAAATAGAACACCCTGTATTTTTTATAATAAATCGAAGCAGATTCAAATGCTCTTTCAAACTATATTAGGGTTTCCTATACCTATCTAGCTCAGATTTTGAATAAAAAGCGATTTTTCAATAAAATGGCGACAAAGATGGCTGATGTCAAGTTTCTTCTTTTCCTCTGACAGTTAGTTATTATTATTTTCAATCGAAATTAGTTTATGGACTATCTTTAAATTTATAGGAGTTAACTTTTATTTAATTTGCCTACAGTAGTTTAATAAATAATATTTATTAAATAATGTATTTATTATTCTATCAAGAAAAACGAAGAAGTAGTTCTTTCATTTATTTTACGATCACTTGTAGATATATGGATTTTCTATAAAACAGCCAATTACGGCAAACTCATTTTCTTTACTTCCAACGACAGGTGTCTGCCTAATAGGTTTTTTATAAACTGCACTACCATAGCTCTGCGAAATAGAAAAGTATTTTTTCAAGGAGCGCTTATCGGGAAGATTCCTATTGGAATATCTTTGGGCATATGTCCTTGAGGCTAAGAAGCAGTTTTCTGCATAAAATAAAATCACTAGTAACATATCCATTCGTTCCGCCAGCAGATACTGCTTTATTTTTCTTGATAAAATAATGAATAGGTACTTATTAAACTATTGTAGGTAAATTAAGTAAATTGTTATATATCTAAATAATAATGTTCATAAACTAATGTCGATTTTGAAAATAGTTACTAACTTTAACTAGAAAATTGCCATGACGACACCAGCCATCTAGATTGCCATTTTATTGAAAAATCGCTTTTTATTCAAAATCTGAGCTAGATAGGTATAGGAAACCCTAATATAGTTTGAAAGAGCACTTGAATCTGCTTCGATTTGTTTAAAAAAAATATAGGGTGTTGTAGTTGAAATAACGCAATTTTTGACACCCCTGTATCCATTAAACGAAGCAATCAAATTTTTCAGTAAAGTTTATTTCTCTGGCCTAAAAGTCAGCACAGGAATTAGTTCTGAAAAGCAAAGTACAGGGTGTTAATAATTTATTCTAATGTAGCATACATTTTTAAATATTCATAAATATCTCAAAAACCAAAGATTTTAAACATATTAACTAGTAGTGGGAACTATCGAAACATTCGATAGTTGCAATTCATTCGAATAATTCGATAGCTAGTAAGAAAACATTCGTCGAAAACTATTCGAATAAAATTTATCGAATAGATGCGTCATTTGCCTTGAAATATTGTATTCTAGTAATTCGGCAGCAAAAACCATTCATTTATAAAATTCATTCATTTATCAAATTCATTTATTCGTCAGGATCGATTTTAATAAAATATAAACTGGATTTTAGTTGTCGTCCGGCGACGTAGGTTTCTTTCCTAGAAACCCGACAGCGGTCGGTGGCAATGTTATGAAAGAAGCCGGCATCTTTGATTTTTTGCGGAGTCATAAAAAGATAAGGCCACATTATTTTTTTATTGAGGTGCTAGTATTTACACAGAAAATATATTATGAAGGGCGCTGTTGCCATATATTCGTATTAGTTGGTATTAGCAAAGAATATTATTCTTTAGCATTAGTTAGGGATAATACAATATGTCTGTCCGTTCTGTAGCTACGGGGTATCCGTGAGAGGGGAAACGATATTCTCTCGATGTTTTTCGTAAAAAAATAGACGACGCGTCCCATCAATAAAAATTCAACAAATTTGCAAGTAGCCAATAAAATGAGTGGGCGGAGCGATTTGCTGTGACGCACTCGTCAAATCGACGTATAAAATATATTGCTGTTTATTTAAATGTTTTTTGTCCGCATTCCTTTCATAGACACAGATCCAGCAGATGTACTGTATGTCTATATGTTTTGCATGTTTTTATTAATATTCTGTTGTTACACTGCAATAATACTTTTTATTTTGGATGTAGGAAAATGATTTTTAATGTTTTTAAGCAAAGACTAGTTTAATAAATAATAATAACAGTAATAATTTGTTATACCTATTAACAACAAAATTTACAATCAATTAATAATATAAACATTTTTTTTAAGTAGTAGCAAAATATAAACAACAAATAGAAGTCAAAAGTATTTATATTAGCCCCTATTTAAAAATAATATAGTCTCTAAATGGCAACGTTGGTTTATTAAATAATAATAATTACAGAACTAATTTGTTATATTAACAACAAATTTTAAAATCATGAAATATAAACATTTATTAATTTTCTAAGCATGCAGTGTAATGGAAGGAAAATATAAATAAAAAATTAGAAATCGAAATTATTTATATTACTTTTTATTACTTTATATTACTATTTAAAAATAATATTTACTTTTGCTGGCATTTACTTTAAAAAATAAATGAAATATTTCTTCGCAAAAAACTACATGTAAGAGAATTAGCATAAACAAAATACAAACATTGTTAACTTTTTTTTTAAATTGGCACGTGTAAAACTTTCAATTTAATTTTCTCACCCCAAAAGTTGGGTTTGATAAACATTTACTTAACTTAACCACATTACTTAAATATGATTATTAAGTTCAACTAATTCATATTATTAAAACATCTAAAATACAAATATGTATTTTTAAAATTAATTGTAAGTTCATCTCATCTCTCTTAAAAATTGCTACTTCTCAAAATTTCCCGTTAAAAAAATGCAATCTAACCTAACCATAATATACCATATAAAATTATATAATTGAAAGATCGGGCTACGGAAAATCACACACATTTTCGGAAAAATTTTGACCACTTCGCACACAATCGTCAATTAAAAAAAACTACTATTTTAGTATTTTAAATATTTTAATAAACGCAAAAATAGCACAGTATTTACAAGGCAAAGTTATAAAAATTTGGAAGAACTAATAATGCACTGACGCACACAAAAATCAAACGAATACTAAATTTCATTTATCAAAAGCATTCGATAGTCGTGGCGCAACGATAACCATTAATTTAGTCGCACGGCGAGGTTGTCACATATGCTTTAGTATACAAATGAATGAATGATTTTATTCGAATAAAACCATTCGATAGTTGAAATCATTCATTTTGGGCCCAAGAATCCAAAAATGAAATAAAATACCGGGTGTTAGAAAAAATATAAATTTGGTATGGATCTTAGTTCTGAAACACCCTGTACATTTCAAAATAATTTAATTAAAAATAATTGTGCACATTCCCTCCCCACATATACCCACAAAATATTTTATTTCTACATCTTTCCGTTTTAGTATAATCAACCGAGGTGAATGAGGTGCGCCACCCTGTATATAGAATTCAGGAAACTACCCGTAATGCAAAGTAAATCAAAATGCAATGCATCCAAATTGTAATGCAAGTATTGTTAATTAAAAAAAAACGTTTTGGGGATAACCTCAGAATATTACCGTCACTTTTTTCTGTTTCATTTCTATTTAAGAATAAATAATGAACTACTAGGGGAGCCCGCGGAGGCTGTGGCCCGGCTGGCAATTGCCAACTTGACTATATGGCCAGTCCGACCCTGCGTCGATCCGTAAAGGGTAAAGGGATAAACAAAGTTATCTCTACACGAGCAATTCATGGGCGTAAATTCATGGCAATTCAAAGTCGTGACACATTTTCATTTTGTTAAATGGAACCCGCTGTATATTACTGCATATTTCAATTATTCCTTCAATTCAAAGCAAAAATCGAAATACACACAATGTACCTCAAACTAACCGTTTCCGAGTTATTGACTTTTGAACATATCACTTAAACAATTCGATTTAATTAATTTCGATATGTTCAGTTTCATTTAATGATCCTGTTCTGTCGAAACTTTGATACTGTTGTAATGAGTTTTTTAAATGCCTATTAGCCTTGTATATGAATTTTTAAAGTAGCTCAACCTAAGACGTTTATGGATGTAAAGCACCAGATGGCGGGGCGTATTTCACAGTCTTTTACTACAGAAAAACTATTTTTTGTTACTCTGAATTTTGAAGCGACCAATAACAAACAGAGAAATAAAAATCGATCAATTTTCGGACTGTCGCATTGGATTACTAATCGGCCAATCTTTTTCTATTAAATCGTATGTATAAAACTGTTAATTATATTCGACCATTGTAAATACCGACAAATTCCGCGAAGGCGACGGGGCGATGGTTTCATGATAAGAAAAGACAAAAATGTTTGTTTAGATCATTTTCGAGATATTTTTTTTCTGATGCCATTTTTAAAGTATTTTATATTCATTGTCCGCTTGATTCTATTATACTGGTCGCACGTATCGAGTATCTGTTTCTTACTTGAATTTTTAAAAATGTTCTTATTTCTTTGTAGTTGTATTGGTTGTAGTGTAAAATTAGATTAATTTTATTAAGATATAATTATAATGTTTAGTGTAGAATACCGAAATTATTAGTAAGTGTTTTAATATAGGTTTATATTTTGAGTTATAAACTCATCATACATTTTCAGGATTTTTTTTTATTTATTCTTTTTGTTTGATTAATTAGTAAGTTTGATAATTTTTTTTATTATATTAAAAACCGTGGTTTTTTTTGTGTAGTTTTTTTTTAAGAGATTATATTAGTGTATTTGGTAGATGAGTAGTAGGTGAAGGTATTTGGTATTTTTTCTTTTTGTTTTGGCTTCTATTGTTAAATTCTATTAGTATTGTGATAGGTACACTATATCTTCCTTCAACTTCGTTGAAAAGTGCGTTATCATATAATTTTGATTTTCTGGTAGTAGAATATACGAAAAAATAATCTGATCAAATTTGATTTTAAATTAAAAAAAAAAAAAAAAAAAAAAAAAAAAAAAAAAAAAAAAAAATAATTAAATAGTTAGTTTCTAAAATACTATACAGTTGTGAGTTTCCTACGATATTCTCTATGGTGGGTATCTCTTAACTACTTAAAATGTTGGAGATAGTGAGTCTGTTAAATGGGGAAGACTTGCATTTTTGTGGAGTATAAAATATGCGCCTTTGCGGATTTTTGGAGAAGTTCAAGGACTTACTAGATATTTCGAAAAAAAAATTTTGGCTATTTTTTTTTTTTTTTTAATGGCACCCTCGGTATAATTCTACCGTATGATCGAATTAAAACGGTCAACGAATGGTATTGAAATGAAAGATCGTGTCATTTTATATGTAAAATTATAATAATATCATCATCGATCGTTCATTTCATAGCCATCGTGACGCCGTTTTTTATTCGATCATACGGTATTTTAGACAAAGACAAAAAAAAAATTTAGTCAGGATTCTATAACCGGATTAATAAAGGCAAAAATAATTTACAATTTACAATAAAATAAAAGTTTCGTTTAAATTTCTTAATCACCTGATCACTATTAAAGTTTGCAGAAACCCGAGCTATATTGTCACACCCCATTTTGTGGGTTATGACTAGGGGCATAGCGGAATAAAACAATTAAATTAAAAAAAAAAAAAAAAAAAAAAAAAAAAAAAAAAAAAAAAAAAAAATATTATAGAAATAAATGTGTACTTACATATTATATTATGGTGACGAACATCATCGCTGGCTCGGGGGTAGTGTCAGGGTAGTGTAACGCCAATGCCCGAATCTCGACCGCGACCTCATCGAACTTACTATCGACTATCAACTGTCCCAACGGTGACATTTTTGTATTGTATTGGATGTCGTGAGCGTCGAATCAGTCCGAAATCCGCATTATGTGGATTTAATCTCTGTGCGATACCGGTGCGAATGACCCGCTTAGTGCTGACCTGTGATTTACAAATTCGCCCGTAGTATTGAAAGGAACATATTTCGACCATGCCCATTATGCTTAACCTTTGATTTTTAAATTTACTTTTGTGCCCGTAAATGATGATGATTTATATTTTTAAATTCAAAAAAAAAAAAAAAAAAAAAAAAAAAATATATATATTAAATATGTTTTATATATCAGGATAATCATCTGACACTTCCCCGACCTCTAAAGGTGGACCCAATGCGATATTCACAGATTTATTGAATTATATTACAATAATTTACCATTAGAAATAGTTAATTGTGTTATAATTAAGTTCCTATAAAAAATGTATTAAGATATACAAATTAAAAAAATTAAAAAATGGTTTTTTTTTGTTTTTAAAGAAATAACTAACTTAAAAATATAAAAAGCTCTCTGATAAGTTTAACGATGGCATTTAGGCCGTTCTACATATAGACCCAATTTTTAACGAAAAAAGATGTTTTTTTAGATACTGGCACTAACGTGAACTGCACAGTACCTATATAGTTTTTAAGTTTCATTACTTTGCACTGACTTCGTTCATAAAACACCCACCCACAAATCTCGTCGGCTGCTCACGGAGGCTGAAAAGTGAAGTTTTGATTGTAGTATCCACCTTCACATCCTAAACCTAACGAATGCACACATGCCTCCCGTGCCGGCCTTTTGAAAAGTTCTTTGTTTTGGTAAGCTGTTTCTCAATACTTGCGTCCTTAGGGAGTTGTTTCTTGATATCGGTGTAGGCTGACAATGAAAACCAATATTCCAGTGATATTTTTCTGTTTGTGATCTGGATTAGGCGTCGAATTCGTCTTTCGAGAAGAGACCAGTTTTTTGACAAGACAATAACTCTTCGTGTAGCTGCTTATATCGCCAGACAAAATTTGACAGCACGTTCTGAACCCATTTTTGAATTGGACTACTTGCTTCGGACTGCATTTCCATAGTGTACTGTTCACAAAACTTCATAAACAAGGGTAGGCAGTTTGCATCGTATAGGCATGATGTTGTGGTACTACATTCTTCTTTCTCCTTCGGGGTTGAGTCCATACGTCGATTCTTCTCGGTGGTGTTCCTTGACTTGTTGCTTGGTATTGGCAGTTTTGACCAGTAATTACACGAAAAAAGAGAACCAAAGAGTAAATATGTGCTCTTACTTACAGCTTATTGTATTAAATTATTATGTCTTATAAACTAGTTCTTCAAGTATATTCAAACTTAATGCCAGTTTTAAGTTGTGGTTTTAATTTGCATTCTTGTCACTTCAGTTCAGATTATCAGTTTTTATTGTTTCTTGACGGCAAGGAGAATATAAAAATTTTATATGATAATTATAAAATTTAAAAAAACAATAAATTATATATCTTTCTTTGGCAAATTTGTAGGATTTATGAACACTCCTACCTAATTTGGGTATTGCCCCTCTTTTTTTTT